>NW_025798762.1:1179036-1340027 GCF_021613505.1 Equus quagga
TATGTATATATCAAATTGTCATGTTTTACACCTTAAATATATACAATTTATATTGGTCAACTGTACCTCAATAAAGCTGGAAAAATATAACAAAAATGTTTACTATATTGAAAAAACATAGGATACAATATAATGAAGATCCCTTGGGCTTATAACCCATCTTTATTAACTCTTATATATACATATAGATGCATATAGCACACACATATTATATAATTTTGCTTCTACATATTTATAAATAATATGAAATATTGTTTGCATGTTTTACTTTACCTAAGAGAAGTCAAGAAAGATAAAATAGGAAGAAAAACACTTGGGAAAAGTAGAAAATAAATAGTGGTAAAATTAAACCAGTTATATCAAAAGTTTCATTAAAAATATTCTAAATAGGGGCTGGCCCCGTGGCCGAGTGGTTAAGTTCGCGCGCTTTGCTGCAGGCGGCCCAGTGTTTCGTTAGTTTGAATCCTGGGCGCGGACATGGCACTGCTCGTCAGACCACGCTGGGGCAGCGTCCCACATGCCACAACTAGAAGGACCCACAACGAAGAATATACAACTCTGTACCAGGGGACTTTGGGGAGAAAAAGGAAAAAATAAAATCTTTAAAAAAAAAAATATTCTAAATACTTCAGTGCAGATTGTTGAACTGGGTAAAAAAGTTAGACAAGTATATATTGTCCTATATTCAATATGATACAAAACTAATACCTTGCTAATCTTCATCATAAGAAAGCTGGAGTAACTAAATTATCAGATAAAATAGACTTCAGGATTGAAAATATTCAAATACATGAAGAAACATTTTCTAATGATTAATAAGTCAAATATTCAAAGAGACATAACAATCACAAATGTGCTTCACACAGTATCAGAGCTTAAAATCACATGAACACTTGACAGAACTAAAAGAATAAATGCACAGTTGCACAGTGCGAGTTAGCGAGTTGATTACTCCATTCTGAGTTATTGAAAGGCCAGAAAGTCAATAAATGCGTAAAACATATAAATGTCTCTGGCAATTATCGTGAACTTATTGCTATTATAGAATATAATTATTTATATCATCTATATTAACCAATAACAATAGAATATGCATTCTTTTCACCAAAAGCAGAGTACACATGGGAAGAACAAACACTGGGCCATAAAACAAACATCAAAAAATGTAGATGAATTGAAAGCATACAGAATATGTTCTCTGACCATTATGTATTTAAATTAGAAAACAATGACAGGAATATTTTTTTTTAATTCACAAATATTTTTAAATTAGACACTACACTTCCAAGTAAGGCATGCATCAAAAAGAAAGTAAACAGAGAATATTAAGAACACTTTGAAATGAGTTATGTTGAAATACAGCGTATCAACACATGTGAGATTTCATGGTTTAAATATTTATATTAGGAGATAATTAAGGTATAAAAGCAGTAGCATAGGGATGGAATTTAATAAAAAAGAACAAGTTACTCTCAAATTAAGAAGAAAAACATAAATAATAAGAGTAAGAACAGAAACTATCGAAATGGAAAACAAAGAAAGAAATAAAATCAATGAAATGAAAAGCTGGATCTTTGAAATGTTCAATGAATTATAAAAATTTCTAAACAGACTGATCAAGAAACACAGAGAAAAAACTAAAAATCACCATTCTCAGGAATAATAGGCAGGAACTCACTGCAGATGCTCCAGACATTAAAATGTAATCAGGAGCATACTATGAACAAGCTTATAGCAATGAATATGAAAGCTTTGATGAAAGAAGAGCATTTCTGGAAAGACATATTTTACCAAGTTAAAACAAAATGAAACAGAAAACCTAAATCTGGAACTCTTCTCAACTCATTTTATGAGCTCAGTATTAACTTGATACCAAAAATAGACAAAGATATAAGAAAAAAGTACACCAGAGACCCATATCATTCATAAAATATATGTAAACGTCCCGAAAATATTACTAAGCAGAATCTGACATGTACAAAAAGGATAGTACACGACGAAAGCTGAGTTCCCTCAGGAATGCAGTTTTGGTTTACCGTTTAAAAATCAATCATAGCAATTGATCATATGAACGGTACAGTGGAGAAATCACGTGATTTAGTATACTTGCATGCGAGGGTGTACGCATGTGTCCTTAACTCATCTTCTCAAGATTTGCCTTTTGATTTCAATTTCCTTTGGATTTAGAATCCTTTACAAAGGTTTCATTTTATGCATTTTTTTCCACCAGTTGGAATTTGGTCTTAACATATAAATAGTTTATGTTAAGATATGGTCACAAAAGAATATTCTAATATTATATTCAACCATATTTAATTTTTAATTATTCATTGTCAACCATGGCTTGAATATTACAGCCTACTGTTTTCAACTTAGATACATCTCTATTTTGTGGGGGACTCCAGGGTATTTTTAGCTTTTGATATGGCAGTGTGCTCGAAAGAAACAATAAACAATGGTTCATATACCAACCTTTCACAAAAAAAGTCATAGGGGTTCAACTTCATTTTACTTACACTAGATTTTTAATATTTCAAACATCAGCATGTGTGCATATCTCTATTTTCCTATTGCCAGATTAAAAAAATCTGTTAGATTCAATATCTTGAGCAGCACAAAGTATCCGTTGAATATCTTGGTAATTGGAAGAAATCAAGACAGTCGTTAAATAAATCCGACATTCTTTAAAGAAATCTGTCACAGTGAAGCCAATAAACCTACAATTGAGGTAAAGAAAATGTCGCTGTGTAAAATAAATTATCTGTGCTGGTACTGAATATGGAATTCAATTAATGCTCTCTGTAAATACATATTCTTTAGCATAGTAGCAGGAAATTTTGTTTAAAATAGAAGACTTGTAGGTATCTTTAAAGTTCATTTTTACTACTGTAGAAATTCACATTTGGGACTTCCGTCCATCCCCACCCAATCATGAGCATCAGTCTCTGTGTCCTCCCTAACCTCTTCACTCCCAAGGACCCCTCTCCTCCAGCACAGACGTGGATTATATACTACCTGAAAATTCAGGAGCTTTTTGTTTTTGTTTTTGCCTCAGCCTTTATGGGCTTTCTATATGGATTGGGGAAATCAAAAAGAATAAATAAAATAATTAAATAAGCTGGAAGGATTTACATTATAATGACAAGTGATTGTAAGAAGAGAAATAGATTTCACAGAAGAGAGGGTTAGGTGCTTAGAGATTGAATTGTCTAAAACTGTAGACTTTGTAGAATTGAGAGGCAGTTTATAAAAAAGGGAAAGGGGTTTGAGAAGCAGGTGGCAGACTTGTAAATGATATTGAGGTGACCAGGGTCAGAGAGAAGATTTCTATCAACTTACACCTGTTTCCTGTGGTTTCTTCTACAGACTCTGGTAAATATGTATTTAAATTGCTTTCTAAATATGTATATCCATAGTTGTATATTTTTCTTTTCTATTTCTAAGGCGTATTTTTTCTAAAGTGACTCAGTCTAGAATCTACCTTTTAATTGGGAGTCACGTTGTCCATTTTTTCTGCAAATTATGAGAAGAATAAAGAAAATAAAATCCAGAGAGGATAAGAAACTTGTCCAAGATCGCTCCACTGACGAAGGATAGAGCTGGAGTGAGAGCAGAAGCTTTCCAACCCCTTGTTTTGATTCCTAACTATTTGACTAAACTACTCTGAAAACATAACAACAGACGGTTCAAAAACTGCCCTTTTTCCTCTTCAGACTGTATTATGCAAATATTTGTTCAACTTCATTTCTTGGAATAATTTCAGCAAATGCACACTCAGTTATCCCTGATCAGATTATCCACAGGGATTTCTAAATTTTTCTTTTCTCTACTAGTAAACCATCTACAGGCTGTTGATCACTTTAGACGATTAGGTAGAGTTCAGAGGCTAGCCCACTCCTGTAGATTCTGTGAACTTTTGAGAGTATCTGATTGTATCCCACCAAGTATAAATTGTTTTAAATTCTTTAAAAATATCTTCCTATAGAAATCACTTTCAGAATATCACACACCCCTCAAATTAATGATGTTGCAACTGAATATATCCCCTTTTCCCCCAAATCTGAATTTTTTCTTGCATTTCCAGTGACCTAAGTTAGGATCTTGGGGTTTACCTCTGACATCTTCTATACGCTTAATATCCAACCACTCTCCAAAATTTACCTCATAAACTCCTTTTAATCACTCACTTATCTCCAACATTTTCTTATCTCGAGCCCAAGCAGTGAGTATCCGTTGCTTAGATTACTGCAAAAAAGCCCCCCAAACAAACTCCTCCCCACACAAAAAACTAACAGCAACAAAAACATTAACTAATTCAGTGTTTCCACCTTTCAGATCATTCTATACCTTATTATCAACATTTTGTTTCCAAAACAAAAATCCAGTTTATGACACTCTCCTGCTTAAAAATCTTCTAGGATTCCCATGGCCTTAAGATGAAGATCCCTAATGATGACCCTCAGAGTTCCCCCAGCTCTGGCCACTGCCTGCTGCGCAGCCTGGTCTCTCACCACCTACCCTTTGCTACCTTTGTTTCACTTCCTCCTAACCTTCCAATAGAGTCTAAGAACTCTGCAGGTGCGATTATCTGTAATTAGAGCATAGTCTCATTTGCCCCATCATATGGAGTCCCAGTTAAATGCTTCACCTATAGTATCCTTGGACACATTAAACTTTCCTATCGCAGCACCTGTCACGATTTATTAGATTTGTCGCATTTTTTTGCTTGTTTGTTTTTGTATCCTCACCCTGTCTTCCAACAGATTTTAAAGTCAAGGCAGAGATCACTTCTATCAGTTCACTCTTATAACTCCAGCACATAAGTCCTTGGTCAATAGTTGTTGAATGGTTGACTCTCTGAATGGCTGAATACCAAACAAAATATGTGATTTAAAAGTAAACCTTTATTTGATCAATGAAAGAACTGTTATATCTATACCCCCTCTTTCCCTTTCTCCGCTTATGAAATCATCATTCCCTTTGCTTGCGATTGACTAAGTAAGCACATGCATACACACACACACACACACACACACACACACCATAAGTATTGTGGGCAGAACTAAAATTTTCTACTCTGAATTTGGCTACAACATTTCTTTCAGTTCTCTAGATCATTAGCCAAATATCCACAGCTGCAACACTCTCTCTGGAGCAGATGCATTCTAAAAATTCAATTTCTGTCAGTTGACTCATATTTTCAAATTGATTTATGTTCTAATTTTAAAATCACTTTTGTCCATTTTCTGGTTATTTTCAATGGTCACTGATTGCTAATATCTTGCCACTTTTACTCAGCTCGTAAAATAATCATATAAACACCTACCTGTATGTTACTGTACGTGGTTGCCAACATTTGAAGTCAATGCTTCTTAAAGTTTATTCATTTAAATAATCTGCCTGGTCAGATAATAATAGTCTCCTTCACTGTAAAATGAATCATTAGAAACCAATTAGTCTTAAAACATAGAGCACACATCATTTACTACTCTACAACTTCTGAAAAATTGTCATGAAAACTCTGGATGACCAAGCTTCTGAGTCCAGTTTGTTTAGAAAAGTTCAAATTCTTAGGTGAATTGTGAAGCTGTGTCTTCTGGCGTTGTAGCTTCGACAGACATATGCAAGAAGAAAATAAGTGTGATAAAACTTGCATTTGAACAGTAAAGTTTGCAGATTACTTTCTTTCATACATACTTTATTAGATTCTCACAGCAATCATTTCAAGTGAGCAAGAATTTTACTACTAGTTTACAAATATGTTAATTAATCTGGAGAAACCATAAGTGTATGTTTTTAACATCACTCACAGGCTAAATATTAGAGGGTAGATATACTGAGGGTTTTTACATATCTAACTCCATTTTCAGTGGTTATTCTACTATAAAATGTTACCTCTTTAATGTGGAGAAGGCATTCCTAAACACTGGGCATTCAATGATGAATATGACAGGCATTCTTATTGGCAAGGAACTTACATGCAGGTAGGAAGGATCAGAAATAAGCAATAATATTTAAAAAAAATTTCCAGACAGATAAGAGAGGGGAAGGCAAAAGATCTGTAATGTGAAAATGGTTGGAGAGAGATAAATCATGGTAATTAAGAGCAACTCTATTTAAAGAGGTGCTATTTTATCTGTACAGAGAATTCTGAAAAGAGGTCCAGAGGAAAGAGCTGACTTGGCTAGCTGGAGGAACCCAAAGAAAGCTAAGATGCTTCGTGTGTGAGAACAAAGGCATCAGGAGATGAGGTCAAATATGTAGGCAGTGGAAACAATAATGTAGGGCATAAAAGCTGTGATAAGGAGATTCAATTTTATTCAAAGTGCTTTGAGAAGCTAGTAAAGGTTTCTAGGTGAGGAAATTATGTGATTTGATTTACGGTATAAAAGAGAATTATTCTACTATTGTATGTAGAATGAATTTCCGTAGGGGTAAAATTGGAAGCGAGGAGATGAGCTACTTTATTAGTTCAGAATAGAGATAAGGTAACAAGGCTAGATGATAGAGTTGAGATAAACACAAATTGAAGTGGACAGATTAAAATAGACTTTGAAGGTAGAAATGACAAGATGCAGTGACTTACTGAATGTGGATTGTGAGGAAAATGGAATAAAAGCAAAGAACAAGACTTTTAGTTCATTCAAATCAATGGATGTTGGTGCTTTTTTACTGCGATGGCGTGAACTGAGTGAAGAACATTTTTGAGTTCAGCGAGAGGACCAACAATATAATTACTCCTGTGTTAAGTTTGATGCTTATTAGAAATGAAACTGGAGATATCAGATAGGTAGAAATTTGGAACTCAAAATAGAGTTCTGGACAAGGTTTAAATATTACTGACTCCATTACACACACGTACACGCACACACACACACATTCACATGTCATATGAATAATGACACTGGACAGGTTGTGATTACCTAGGGAGAGTGTTTGAAGGATAAGAAAGTCCAAGGGAGTGCAAGCCCTGGCGCGTTCCAGTATTTAGAGGTCAGAGTAGAGGAGGCTGATTCAAAACAAGTGAGTTTTTAAAAGCAGAGAGAGACATCATAAGAGTGTGATACCATGGAAGCTTATGTCAGTAAAGAGGGAGAGAAGGAAGGAAAAGAAAATACACGATTAATTTTTTTAACCATTTTGTAGCTACTGACTGTAGATCATTTTGAGTCAATAAATTGTCTCTACAGCACAACTGGCTGCAAATGCAGAGGCAGTTCTACAGAATTTTGGTCATTCATTCATTGATTGGGACAGTATTTATTAAACCATGCATTGGTTCTTTATTGAAGACAGACAATATAGCTACTCACTTTAATAAGCCTACATCTATATAAGGACGTAAAAGTTCATTAACACATATTTACAATAAAATATAGTAAAAGCAATGATAGAAATATGTAAAAGACAGTTAATACAATCTAAGGTTTAGGGAAACTTCTAGAAGAAATCGAACGAGTGAAGAGAACAGTGGAATGCATTCATTCCAAGTGAAAAAAGTATTAGGCAAAAATGGTTAAAGCCACAGCAGTTTGTTCTTGCAAGGTAGTATGTACTATGAAGTGAGTCAAAAACTGAAATTGCTCATGTTGGCATACAGGGGCTGTCATGGCAAGGATCTTAGGGTTTACCTGACAGTCAACTGATGTCTGAAAGAAGGCAGAAGCATGTAGTGAGCACTATTTGCAATAAAACTGGTAAGAGAACAAAACGTCCCCAATCAAGATAACAATAAGTGATATGTGGTCAAGGCACAGATAGAGAATTAGTTGGAACATAAATTTTGCAATAACATCTGACTGCCTGTAAGGCAATGAGTCAGTGATGATTTTTAGCTTGAGTGACTGAATGATGTAATTACTACTATGGGGGAAATGTTTAAATAGATGAGCAGTAGTAATATCTACTGCATAATGCTAAGATTGTGAGGGAAAGGATAACGAATCATCGTTAAAAAAATACTTTATTCAGTAAAATCATTTCTTTGTTTAAATTAATAAATATAGTTATGCACAATTTGGTTCATGTGAAATCTACTAAAAATTGATGCAACTATTTGTGTCACTTCATTCATGAATAAGTTAGATTGATTAGGGCCTAATTGAAAGGCTTGTAGAGCAGACACTTGTTTTTTACTTAACAGTACTACCTACCTGCCTTTTCTAGCCTAGCAAAGACTGCCTCCAAAATAGAAGCTAAAAATTCTAGATTTTCACTCTCCAATCATCCCTTGCTTCTAAGTTAGTCATGACATTTGGAGCAGGGAGGAGCAAATCTTTTTGAGCAAGGTGAGGGGACATCTGGTAAAAGTTTTCCTCCCAGATGAAAATAGAAGGATACCTGAGATGCACTCTCTCACCAGTTAGGCTGTCCTTCCTCTTTCATTCCTTAGTACATTACTATATAAGGACATTATTGGTAGGTTTTGTAGCAGGATTCACACCATGAGTGAAGATAAGTATGCCGTGCTGCAGATGGCGAAGCAAAGAGAAGGAAAGAGCTCTGTCCTTGATAATCACATTGAGCCTCTGATCCAACCTTGCAGTTATCTTCCTGCAGACTTCTTGTTACGTAGGATAACTAAATGTCATTCTTGTTTAAGCCACTGTATGTGTGGCATTATTCCATTTTTTGCTGAAAGCACTCAAGTTAACATAGTAAGTACATATAACTACCAAACAGTCTTAACTCAGTGCGATATAAACAGAAAATAATTTTAACAATTTCTTAATACTGCATTCAACCATACTGTGTTGAATCTCCATTTCATATCCCTCGGGAATATCTTTGGCAGACCCATAGGTTTATTGTCACTTAGAGTATTCATAAAATCCAGTTCAATTTAGTTCAATTTAAAACTTCAATTTCTTATTTGTTCTAGCCCTAATTTTCCCCTGTTCTACCCTTGTCTCCCCCACCCACTACCTCAAACACAAGCCAGACTTTGCGAAAAAGTACCAGAGATGGGGAGTTGGGTGACGTGGACTGGTCTTTTATTCCTCTTCCTCTCTTTCCAACAAGTCTGGAGGTGAGGCCTGGACAACTAACTTGGTTAAAGGGGCAAGGGTGTTCTTCCCTTAGCTGGGTTTATAACTGATTCCCCCATCTGGTCATGCTACCATCTCTCTGTTTATGTCCTCTAGGAGAGCAAGAAAGCATGCTCTCCAGAGTGCCCTAAGGGGCTTCTCTCAATTGCAAGGGGAAGCAGCTTTTCCAGAAGCAGTTGTTGGGTGTGTCAAAGAAAAACAAACCTGGACTTAGATAAAGAGAGTTTAATTGGAAAGTCTAGTACAATAGGGAGAACCCTCCTAATTCATTAAATATTTCAAAATCAAACAGAAAAAAGTCTTCTCTTTTATAGGAAGGTAAATACTAAGTAAGAGGAATCTGGGCAAACAAGGGGAAATGACCGGCTGTGGCTGGAAGGAAAAGTGTCTGACTCTATCAGCCAGCTCTCGGGATAGCTAACTAGGTGGCATGTTCAGGTTTTTAGTGCTTGCTCAGGTTCTGGGGTAAGCAGGGTTCAGAGGGCTGTAGGGCAGAGAGAAGCCTGATTAAAGTTTGGTCAAGAGAAAGCAAAAGGGGTCGGCCTTGGGGGCTAGTGGTCAAGTTCACACACTCTGCCCTGGCGGCCTGGGGTTTGCCAGTTTGGATCCCAGGTGCAGACCTACATACCACTCATCAGCCATGCTGTGGAGGTGTCCCACATACAAACTAGAGGAAGATTGGCATAGATGGTAGCTCAGGCCAACCTTCATTACCAAAAAAAAGAAAGAGCAGAAGGTACAGAATGAGCAGTTATGAACACTTGGTCATGTGGAATTGCAGTCAGGGAACCATACATAGTACTTTGCTTATTTCTCTCACAGTTCTGTCTTTTGTCTGAGTAATAATGACATATTTTGCTCTTAAAACTGCCCCATGTAGGACAATAAATTATATGGTCATCCAAGATAATGGCAATGTTGCTGGTGTCTTGGTACCAGTCACTCTGCCTATTTGATTCACAGGAAACACAGTCTTCCCAAAGCAGATGCTGGGAAGGGACCCAGATCCACCGAGGTTCTGTCATGCTGCCTTCTCTCCCTAGATCTCTGCTTCCTGGATCAAATAACCGCATGGCTGGTCAGTAATTTTGCTTCTAAGTAGGCAGATGTCTAACTCAAGAATGACATACTGCTATTTCCTTTGCGTCAATCTCTCTAACTTTTATGAGTAATTTTTTGTCATTTTTGTCTCTGTTGTTTTGCTTTGTTTTAGTTTTTTTTTGGCACCCTAGTCTTTGGAGAATTCTAAAAATTCTCCTCTCCTTCCTTCTCTAGAATTCTGCATACACAGCTTCAGGGGGCTTTGTGGAGATGGGGATTAAATTTCTGGATAACAGATCTAACTGCTTTTTACTTAGCCCCATTCAAGAGGGGCTTCCAACTTTTAAATTCTTTTTTTTTTTTGTATACATAGTGTTTTTTTGACCCTGATTCTGATGCTGGTTTGCAACCCAAGTTAATAGAAAAATACCTTTCAAAATCATATGGAAATATACTAGTTATTAGAGTATGGATTTTTCAAATAACTTATTTTAGCATTATTTTTGAGTACATGTAAAGATTGAGAATTTAACATAATCGGCAACAAATGAAAAATCAGTATTAAATGTATTCAACTAGGTTCTACACTATTTAAATTAGAAAATTAAATCAATGAAAATAATCATGTATTTGTGTATGTGATTGTGTGTGTGTGTGCGTGCGAGTTTTTGAACTTTAAGGGAAAATCAATTAATAATAACTATTAAACCAAATGTATTTCCAAGTATCTTCATTTTCATTGCAGGCTTAAAAATGAACCCCAGTTTAGGTACTCGTACTAATTTAATCACACTACAATGTTTGATTATTAAAACACAATCAATGTTTGCAACACATTATTCTAGTTGCTTTAAAAAATGCAAACCAAGAATAAGCAAGTGGCATCATGTTATAACGGATGCTAATTGTAACTCATGAGGTATGAGTTATTTTCTTGACAGTTTCAAGCAACAAAACACAGCCTCAAATAAGCAGGATGAGTTAAGAGAGAAGCAAAGCAAATAGCATCTTCAAAGGGTGCCCATTCATCAGCCATTAGCAGGAGACAACAAGCTACTAAATAAAACCAGTTCCCTCCTTATATCCTTCAGGAACGCACAAGGGAAAGAGTGCTGGAAACTATTATGGAAGCAAAGAGCAGACTCAGCAGCAACAGCTGAGTTCGCCAACTTATCGGGTAACTAGGAAAATCCTGAGTGGTATAAATTTACGAAAGGTTTCTAAATTTACTGTGGTGAATAGAAAAGATCCCAGTGGCCAAATCCAATCCAATTAGGATAAAAACATTTTCCTCCTTAACTGCCAGCTTTTGGATGAAAAATTGCTGCCTCTCAAACTCAGTCAATTTTAAAATGTCTACTAGCTGGGTTTGCCCAGCAGGAGGCTAACGGGTCTATTATGCTGACAGATGCTCCCTGCTTCAGGAGGCTACAGAATTTAAATGACTTTTTTCTTTTCTGTTTATAGGTATCTAAATTGAATTAATATGAAAATAAAACTAAAACTTTGCCATTTAAAACTTGTCCCTTTTGAGATAGTACTCTAAATGATCGCAGACATCACTAGTAGTCTATGTCTTTGTTAATATGCCAAGTTATATTTTTCTCAGTTTTATATTTACAAAATACTTTTAAAAGATGTTAGCTGTTAACATTTATCAAAACTTCATATTTTACACAATTTTGACAAATATATCACTTTTGCATTATTGATATGACGATCAGATGAAGTGGATAGGCAGGTATAATTATATCCCATTAATTCATGAAAAAAATAATGTTTATTTATTTTTAGTTCATTATTATTGTTCAGACTTTGATTGGTAGAGCCAGGCCTATTACCTGGAATCTTTTTCATCTAGCTCAGAGTACATTGTATTACACTCTGCTGCCATTATATAAATTCTAGTGAAAACATTCATTATGCTATATATTCATAAAATAAATAAAATGAAAAATTTGGAGCAATTGTCCACTTACCTAGGAACAAATTTTAGCCTTTTGTTTTTTTGAGAGGGAAAGGAGAAAAAGCATTGGACATCTTCATAAATCATTTAAACAGAATCTTTTAATTTATTGTTCTTTATCTTTGAATTATTAACCCTCTGTATTAGTTTATTAGGACTGCTGTAACAAAGTACCACAAACTGGATGGTTTAAGCAGAAAATTATCGTCTCACAGTTCTGGAGGCTGGAAGCCTAAAATCAAGGAGTTGGCAGGGCTGGTTCCTTCTGAGGGCTGAGGCAAAGATCTGTTTCAGGCCTCTCTCCTTGGCTTATAGATGAGTGTCTTATCCCTTCGTCTCTTCACATAATCTTCCCTCTATGTATATGTTTCTGTGTCCAGTTTTCATTTTTTAAAAGGACATATTGGATTAAGCACCACCCTGATGATTTCACTTTAACTTGATTTCCTCTGTAAAGACACTATCTCCAAATAAGGTTACATGCTGAGATACTGAGAAGTAGAAGATATAAAGGAAGAAATATCTTAATGCTATCCTCCACTCCCAAATCCTTTTTATTTTTTATTTTTTCCTAGTACAGTGATAAATTGTCCCCACTCTTTCTAAAAGCCATCTCCACAGTAACCTTGATTCCATCACTCAACTGTGCTTTTCCTTATCTACAAATTTCATGCATTTTAATATTTTCTCAGTTATTATTTTTAAGTTCTTAACCTCAAGTTGTTCACTAGCCGTTGTCCTTTCATCTCTGCCATTCTTTCTTTTTTTTCAAGATTGGCACCTCAGCTAACAACTGTTGACAATCTTCTTTTTTTTTTTTTCTTCTTTCTGCTTTTTTCTCCCCAAATCCCCCCAGTACAGGGTTGTACATTTTAGTTGTGGGTCCTTCCAGTTGTGGCATGTGGGACGCTGCCTTCAGCATGGCCTGATGAGTGGTGCCATGTCCGCGCCCAGGATCCGAATCAGCAAAACCCTGGGCAGCCAGAGTGGACCTCTCAAACTTAACCACTCAGCCAGGAGGCCAGCCCTATCTCTGCCATTCTTAACAGTTGAGCTCTTTGAAAGTGAGGAAGGTCTGTGCTCACCAATCCACTTAGTCATCTCTCTCCCACTTTTCCCTTATCTCACTGCCATTGTTTCTACTCCCACAGATTCACCAAAACTACTCACAAGAGTCAGTCATGACAAAAGAATAAATTGAATGTAAATTTTCGTTTTGCTTCTCACATTACCACTTTTTAGTATTTATTATTGTGTCATTCCTTTCTTGAACTTTCTTCTCTGTCTTCTACTTTCTCTTTCATTGCTTTTCACTTCTCATAATTATCTTCTTCCAAACATACAAATATGTTGGTTTTCACCCCATTCCCTTGGCCTCATGCTGTTTTCGTTCTAAATAGATATTTTATTTAACTTAATCCAAGCCCTTGTTTGGAGAGCCACCTATGAACTTCTCACCCTCAAACTGCTATCACCAGACTTATAAATCCAATGTCTTAGTACTTGATCTCCACATTTATAGAGTTCCAAAGATTTCTCAAGATCAATATTAAAAAAAATGAGCCAATCTTCTTCTATGCTCCTTTCCAAATATTTTTCATATGTTTTCCTTATCTCAGATCTGTATATAATCTTAAACTTTACATAAACTTATGACTCTTGTTTCTTATAACTCTCAAAATAATAGAAAGCTGTTATCTGATAGCCTAAATTTCTTATTCTATCTGTCTAGTAGCTATTAAGATACAACCTTTTGTATTGCTCCTGTTGATAAAGATCATCAATATTCACCATTTCAAAACTGTACGTATAGAATTGACATTGCCCTTTGATGGAGTCAATGGGAGTCACTTGAAGACTAGGTAAAGTACATTTTGGAGGTGCAATCTAGGGAAAACAATTAAATAAAGAATACATGATGTCTCCTGGATGATAAGATGGCGTGCTCTTCCTCTAGCTCATCAAAATATAGTTTTGTCCATCTGTATGTCCAAAATATAAAAGATATAAAATTACGCTACATTAAGAGAGTAAAGAATGAAATAATCATTTAAAAACTTACAAAAGAATATTTGATGATAAGTATTTAGTATTTCAAAATTGTTTAATAGGAAGGATTTATATCAAGAATTCATAAAAACACTGTAGCAAATAGAATTAGATGGCATATAATTTTTGTTTTTTTGCTATTTTGAAACTCAAATATATCCTAAAATAACCAGGTATCATGTGTATAATTTTAAAATCATGTAAAAGACTAGATAGCACAGTGAAAAAGTGCTTTGATTTTTATTTCTCAATCTGTATATAAAGCAAGGAAAAACAGAACAAAAACTATCTATTTTGAAACTAGTCTGTAGAGAATCATTTAGCTCTTAAACACTGTTCTTTGTTCTTCATTCTTTTAAGAATGGTAAACTTGGCTCAATACTAGACAAATCTTTTTAAAAGTCTACGTGTTGTTGTTTTTTAAAAATCATAAAATTTAATTTACAATGAGACACAAAATTAATGCTGAATAAAAACTTATTCACTGATCCATTTTGTATAGCTTTCTTTGATCTTATTAATTTTTTTCTATAAAATGAAGTGTCAATTTTCTCTATATTTTACTTTGACCCCAAAATATTACTCTGCCTTTCACAACAAATGATGACAATGGATTTCGGTACCTGCTGTATAACTTTCAACACTTAGCAGCATTAGTCTGTGTTTACAGTCTAAAATGTTAAATTAGAACTATTATTTTGATAAATCCAAGTGGCAAAAGAGTATAATATCATTTAGTATCTTAGATGTAAAGTTGAGTATCTTGGAAATTATTCTAATTTTTTATAATCTTTGTATAATTTTGGGAAGCAATGTCCAAAGCCTGGTCCTTTACTCTATGGTCATGTCCAGTTGAAACATGTCCTCTAAGTCAAAAGTTTACTTTGCAAATAAGATATTTTATGATATCCTCAAAGAACTGTTTAGATTTAGGAATACATACTTATTTTCTTCAGGGGTAAATATTTACCTGGTAGAATTTGAATTTCAATTCTAGAAGAACAACCAAAAAAAAAGCGATTGGATGACTCTGATTACTCAGAGCAATTTTAAATATTTATTATTTCCAGTAACTCTTGAGAACCAACTGCCTCTTGGTTAACTTTATCTCGCAGAAATGAACAGATTGGAGAAAGGGATGTCAGGGAATTTTTACTTGGGTGGTTCTAATTATGTGGTGATAAATGACAGTGAAGAAAGTGGGTGAGAAAGAAGAGACTCCTGTTGTGGCGGGCGGGGGATTTAAAAAAAGATCCTGAAGCAGAAAATAACTGCTAGAAAATAGCAGAAGAGGAAGCAGAAGTATGATTCAGGGGTATAAATTGAATTGCCTTTAATTATCTACTGAGATAAATATCAGAATTATTTAAATATATATATTTTTTTGTTTGGGGATTATGTTAGTTTAAATCCCATATTATTTAAACAAAGGAGCCTGGGACTGTATACATTACTTATGAATATATATAGAGGCCACTAAAAGATAAGTAATATTGATGAACGGTGGGTAGATAAGATTATCTTGTGAAAGGCAGTTTTTCTGCCTCCAAAATAATGGAACTAGAGTACAGACCTAATATTGTACTTTGTAAATAGTTATCAAGAATTTCTCAGCCAGAAAATTCATATATGATGGAGAAATTCTGCATGATATGTTTCAATATGCCTAGTTTCACATGTCTAGATCAATGATATTGGACATCTAACTTCAAGAAACTATACAAATGTTTGCATATAGGAAATACGTGTCTTATCAGTATTTGGAGATTGCAGTGAAAACTTTCCAAAAGCTGTGAGTAAGGAGACCTGGAAAGCCACCATAAGAGCACAGCCTGCTGGATTTGATGGTAGACTGAATATATTTGCATAGCTATAGAAACAATATTTCAATCCGATATAAAAGATAATTTCTAAAGTAGCTTCACCCACAGAAACTTTAACAGTGTTCGTCTAATCCTTGACCAGGGGAAACAAGGCCTTAGCCAATAGTCTTCAAGTGTGCTGGTCCAATATTCTAAACCAGAGAGGAAGGTACTTGTATGGACATCATCAAACATATATTGCCCTACTTAGCTTGCTTTATTTATTTTTATCCTATGCCTGCATAAAGGAAAGGAATTGACTTTTTTTTTTAAGAAGAGCAATTTAGTTATTTATTTGTTGTTTGTTTTTAAAGATTGTCACCTGAGCTAACAACTGTTGCCAATCTTCTTTTTCTTTCTGCTTTTTCTTCCAAAATTCCCCCAGTGCATAGTTGTATATTTTTAATTGTGGGTCCTTTTAGTTGTAGCATGTGGGATGCCACTTCAGCGTGGCCTGACAGCAGTGCCACTGAACTTACCCATTCGGCCCAGGGGCCAGCCCATGGAATTGACTTTTCATGCAGTCTAGCTACAGGAAGTGATTGCACTGACTATGGAGAGAAGAACATTGTGATAGATTTCAGTTTTATTTATAATAGAAAAAAAAATTAACATGTTTGTTAACTAGGCAACCTCATGAATCTCAGTTAGGTGAGCCTGCACTGGCGGGCCTTAGAATGCCAGGCTTCTGAGTGGGCGAGCCAGAACAACAAAAATCGGGGTTGCGATAATTCAACAAAATAATGAATATCACTTTGTGAGATCTCCTGACAAACAAACAGCCTACCTAAGTGATCTTGATGTTAGGAGAGGTTTATTTTTTAAATGTTTTTGCTTTAAATTTTGTATAAAAATACTGGAATACTCAGATCAAGATTTTACAAGCCACTGAAAGTTCCTTTTTCAGGGAAAAGATTTCCTCTAGACTCTGTATTTTAGGATATTTAACTCTGACTTATCATCCTTATTCAGATAACAATATTAGACTTTCCATAAAACAAAGCAAACAATAAAAAGTCAAAAAAAAAAAAAAAAAGAAAGGGAGAACCTTGATTTAGGGCCATTCCATGACTCACCATTTTCTTTTGTGCTTTTATGAGTTCACAATTTTTGTTTCTCTTGAGTTGGTGGTTAAAAATACTGTTTTCATCTTTTAACAGCACCTTAAAATCTTTCCTAAAAAACCTTTGCCAAGTGCCTGTGAATTAGGAAAAAATTGTATTGCGACTTCAAAACACGCTAAATTAAGACATATAACACACTGGGCTCCAATCCGCAATCTACGTAAGTATTCAAATCTAACAGCTACTGTACATTTACAACAATGTAAGCTAGCAACACACATGTATAATAATGTAAACTATTTCCTAAAGAAATTATAACGTGAGTGTGTATATTTGACCTCTCACATTATCCCAGAATGAACTCATATGTAAATAGATTTATTCTTGAAATATATATTTATTGATTGAAAGTCTGTCTATATATCCATTTACCTATGTATGTATGTATGTATGTATGTATGTATGTATCTATCCATCTATCATCTACCTAGGTATCTAATCATTTATCTGTCACATTCAAATAGAATGACCAGCTGAGATAGACAAAACAATGACATAATATTTTTGTTTCACCATATCTATTCAGTCTATTAAAATTCAAAAAAGTAGAGAATCAATAAGTATTTGTTGTTGTCATATGGAAAATTTTCATAAGACCACCAAAATAATCTAGCCAACTTTGCCATAATGCTGGTCACAAATCCTATAATGGATTTGCACAGAACTATTTGTTCTATGTTAGATATATGATCTTGCTTAGAACTAGTGATTTTTTTTAAATGAACTGACTTAAATAATAAATGGTAAACTTGAGATTGAGGGTGGTATAGGCCAGGCAAATTCCTTTTCATCTATAGCCACAGGTGACATCACTAAAACCTCCCCACAATATCTTACAAATGTGAAACAGCTTGGGCAATAAAACCTGGAAAAGAGGGTACGAACTGGTCAGTAGAAGTCCACTGTAATCTTTGGAAAAAAATATTAAAGTAGACACTTTATTCAGTGCATAATAATGTTATTTTTTTCTTGCAAGAAAGTAGGTTACTTGCTAGCCCTGTATGTTATATAGTTGTAGAGTTTTCATGTTATCCTCAAAACTTGATATGAAGCCTAAGTTCAAAGAATAAAAATTTTGTAACAAAGTCAAAAATGTTTCACAACTGTTTTCCCAAGTGTTCTTTGTCATTTAGTAATATTCTTTGGTAACAAAATGCTAACATTTAAATTCCATTTTTGTTATAACCATTGAAAATTGATATTTAAACAACCATTCAGGAATTACATAAGATCTAAAGATCAGAAGAGTATCCAAACTGTAACGTTAAAAATACCTTTACTCCTAAAGACCCTCTGAGCGATACCAGGGAATGACGGAAGCACAAAGGAAATACTTGTCATTGAATGATTTCAAGCCCTTGAAGGGAGATGATACATTTTACTTGTTTTTAAAGTTTCTTACAAATTCTCTACTGTTATAAATGTTCCAAGCTACCATAATACGCATTATTCTTTTATCAATATAATGAATTATCTCAAGTGTAAGTATGACTTTTAAATACCAACCAAATCGCCTGCTGTAGCATAATTTTTTTTTAAAATACTAGAATTAATCTCTTGCTCTTGTAATGTGGCAGTTTCTTCCTTCGCTACAATCGCAGGTTGCAGGTGTAGAATCGTTTTCTATGGATATCTTCTAGGTGTTTTGGAATCCATTTAAGTTTCCTAGGACAACAGTAGATTTTATTGCTTGTCCACCTCACAGTAGTACCTCGTTACTGAAGCTGCCACATGCATATAATATAGAAATTAAACACAACATACCTGCTGCTGACAGCTGTGAGCATCAGTGCTGCATTCATAGTGACATCTGCCCAATTGCTACCTCATCTAGTCTTCAATTAATGTAATCAGGAATGTGTACAATTCCCAGTGCACAAATCACTGAGAGTTGTAACTTTTACCTGTCTTTTCATTGCCTAAAATTAATAGCGTGCTCTTCACATATTCAATAGATTTGCATAAATTTCCATATTCTAACCCTCTGTAGGTGCTTTGCTGTCATCTTCCCTAAGGGGGTGAATATAAATGCCTTTTCCTTATTAAAATTAGCCATAAGTGTTTGTTTAGAAATATATTTTTATTTTACAATAAATTTCGGCACCTAGTAGAATTCTTTACATTATGTGTACTTAATGAAAATTCCAGTAATTAGTAGCATATAACAAAGCAATGTGTTCTTATGAAGTTGTAAACTGTAATCTTTATGTTTATTCACTAGGTTTGCCCTACCTTCTAGTTTCTGTTGTCTTTTCACATTGAACTTGATCTTAAAACATGAAGAATGAGTGTGTTTTGTATATTCTGATATATCTGCTAATTATTCTAAGACTCATCCGATTCATCTCACTTTTAGAGACAAAAATTCTGGAAATCACCCGTTCAAATCTCTGAAAAAATATTATCTCTTTAATAAATTAATTTACTTGAATTTTAAGAACATTTAAATTTTTTCAATCCCGTCATTATGAGATTGGCATTATGGCACTCTTAATGATCTTAAGATGGCACTCTTTTTATTTTAGTTAGACCAGTAGACCAAGACTGAAACATAATCAATTTATATTATGTGAACGTTTTGTCTTGTTTCATTTTCAAGTAAAAACTTTTCAAAAAACAGTACTGCTAGAATTCACTACATATTCTAATTTGGAGAAGAGACATTTGATTCATATTTTTATTATTTTTTGAAAAATCTTTGGAAAATCTTAATACTAAGGTAGCAAAACAAACCATTGTCCAATTGTCTTAATACTGGTGACAGAAAATTGACAGCAACCAAATGTAGACCGTTCCATTAGCTTCTCTTTCTGTACTTGATCTGGTAGGAAGCAGTTGGAGGTGTGGCGAGGGAACAAGGATATGACACAAAAATAATAAACATTTTAAGTATAGTTTGAGGGTTAAAAAACTCAAATCGAATATCTTTTTGCTGAATTTAATCTCCTTTTATTCCTCGCTTCTTTGGTGAGTGGAAAGCGAAGGGCAGAGAACTGAGGTGAAAATAAAAGAAGGCAATTGGAAGTGAAGGAGGAAATCTGAGAGCAATCTTTGAAAAGTGAAATTAAAGCCACAGGAAAAAGAAATTTTATATTACATCCTCATGAATATTTTTATCCCAAAAAATGGAAGAAAAAGAAGCTTAAAATAATTTGCACATACTAGAGTTCTATAGGATTAAAACATGATAGCATGGTTAACAAAGATCAGACAGTTGACAATGCGCACAATTTCAAATGAAGTAATTATTAAGTGTACCTTTGAAGAATTGCAAGCAATTTTGTGAAAAGAATAAAAATAAAAGACCATATTTAAAAAAGCACACTCTCTAGGGGCCGGCTCCGTGGCCAAGTGGTTAGTTTGTGCACTCTGCTGCGGCAGCCCAGGGTTCGGATTCTGGGCGTTGACATGTCACAGCTCGTCAGGCCATGTTGAGGCGGCGTCCCACATCCCACAACTAGAAGGACCTGCAACTAAGATATACAGCTGTGTACAGGGGGGTTTGGGGAGGCAAAGCAGGAAAAAAAAAAAAAAAACAGCACATTCTTCTTAAAAAGAAAAAGCGGTAACTTGGTATTACAGAGAGAGAGATGGCTAAGAAACAAATTGAATTACCTCAAAATATACCAAAATAATTATTTCAAGTATTAATTTTTATTATTCAGATAATCAGTATTAAGCTGTTTTAATACCGCTTTATTATGCTGAGATGCAAGTTATGCTTATTCTTTTACAAAAACACAACTTTTATTTCTGAGGTGATTCAGACTTATAGAAAAATTCCAGATACTACAGGGAGTTCCTGTACATCTCTCACCTCTTGTGATGGTTCATTTTATGTATCAGGCTGACTGGTCTGTGGTGCTAGCTGTTTGGACAAATGTTAGTCTAGATGTTTTCGTGAAGGTGTTCTGTGGATGTGATTAACGTGTACAATCAGTTCCCTTTGAATACAGCAGATTACCTTCCATAATGTGTGTGATCCTCATCTAATAAGTTGAAGGCCTAATAGGAAGAACTGAGTTTTCCCAGATATAAAGGAATTCTGCCTCAACACCGTAACATAAAATTTTTTTATTAGTATCATAAATAATCACCTACACATTTTCTGTGGACATATGTTTTCAACTTGTTTGGGTAAACACCTAGGAGCACGATTGCTGGATGATATGGTAAGACCATGTTTGGCTGTGTAAAAAACCGGTAACCTGTCTTCCAGTGGCTGTTGCCTTTTGCGCTCTACCAGCAAAGAAGGAGAGTTCCTGTTGCCTTACGTGTTCACCAGCACTTGTTGACTTCAGATTTTAGCCATTCTAATAGGTGCGTAGAGGTATCTCATTGTTGTTTTAATTTTCAACCCCAATACATGTGATGTTGAGCGTCTTTTCCTATGCTAAATGCTATATATGCTATATGTCTTCTTTGGTGAGATGCCCATTCAAATCTTTTGCCTATCTTTAATTGTTTTTTTTAATATTGTCATTGAGTTTTAAGAGTTCTTTGTATGTTTTGGATGCAAGTGCTTTGTTAGACACGGTTTGGCAAATATTTTTCCTAGTCTATGACTTTTTTTCTCATTCTCCTATCAGTGAATTTTGCAGAGCAAAAGTTTCAAATTTTAATGGTCTTACTTATCAATTATTTTTTTTCACAGATCATGCTTTTGTTGTATCTAAAAAATCATCACTCTCATTATAGAGTTGCAAATTCAAAGAACAATGAGATACCATTACACACCAATTAGAGAGCTAAAAATCCAAAACACTGACTTCTCTCTTTTTTTCCTTGTTAGCCCATCTAGAAGTTTATCAATTTTATTGATCTTTCCAAAGGACTAGCTTTTTGTTTTGTTGATTTCATCTATGGTTTCCTATTTTCAATTTCATTGATTTCTGCTCTAATTTTTTATTATTTATTTTCTTCTGCTTATTTTGGATTTAATTTTCTTTCTTTTTTCAGTTAACTAAGCTGGAAGCTTAGATTTTTAAAATTTTAGATAACGTCTTTTCTTATATATGCATTCAGTGGTACAAAATCCCCTCTACAGTACACCCCACAAATTTTTATAAGTTGTATTTTCATTTTTATTTTTCAGAATATTTATTAATTTCTCACGAGACTTCTTGTTTGACTCGTGTTATTTTAAAGTGTGTTGTTTAATTTCCCAGCATTTTATGATTTCCAGCTTTCTCTTTGTTATTGACTCCTTGGCAAACATACTAAATAGGAAAAGAATGTTCGGTAGTATATCTTGAATTAAAATAAGCAAAAAGAAGCTATTACTTGAATGGACATTTATTTAGGGCTTATTCTGTTGACATGCATCGTACGGAAAGAGGAAATTTCTTAGAGTTGTTATTGGGCTTTTCTAATGACTATACAGTGAGTCGTTCTACTACTAAAGTTAATACTTTTTGCTAAACCAATTCTTAATTAAAGACAGTATTTCATTAATATTATAATCCTCACAGAGCAATCTAATTGCTTTTCAAAAATATTCCAAACAAGTTTCTGAATGCCCTAATGAATCATACTGAAGCTCTTTAAATATTTAGGCTTTGAACACTTTGATGTATAATCGTTTATGTAAATAGCATGTATCTTGGGTATTCTTCAGTATATTAAGTTTTATTATAGATAAAACATGTCTTTAGTTAGATTTAATTTATGACTGAAAATTTGAAAAACACCACATGCTTTTGTTATGACAGAAATTTGGTCTAAAATGGATTTTTAAAACCCTTGATGTTACATATCATGATAAGAACCCACATGTTTCTAATTTCAACCTCGATTACTCAATTCCTTAAGAAGAGAACAGTAGCTTACGAAACAAAGCTTCTAATACTGAAAAACTAATGAGCAACTAATGAGAAAAAGCACTTTGAAAGCACAGTGTATAATTAGAAATGGAGCAAAATTACATCACTCTTTGTATCATTATTGCATTTTAGACTCTTAAGGATAAGGTATTTAAAAGTTGTTAGGTTTAATTCATTTTTAATAGAATATTATTTAGCTTAATATGTTACAACAATATGTCAGACAATTTTAGGGGCAAACAATGCCCCATTCGTTATCATTCAAGAATATAGACAAAGCCAGTTCCTAAAAATACTTAGGATTTGGAAATAGTAATTCCTGCCTTAAGAAACAATGTTCAAAATGTAATAGAGAAGAGTGAGTAATGAGAGTAGAATGGCAAACCTGGAAATTTTTCCAAGGTCCAAATACGGATGTAAAATTCAATATCAGAACAAGTCAGATTACTTTGTCTGAAAATCAAATGAGAGCTCATGAGATTTAATGTCATCAGAAATATAAGTATTGTTAAAATATAACAAATAACTAAAAACAATAATAAGAGGTTGTTATTAAGGAAAACAAAAATAAACTTGATGCCTTAATGCTGTGGGAGACATTAAAAGTTGAAGACTACTTTAGATCACAGAATGATCCAGGTAGTCAAAGATTTGAAGAACTCTTTGTTTTGGTTGTAGCAGAAAAACCACGAAAGTTGTGAGATGAGAAATGGTGCGCTGTGTTCAAGGGAAGGCAAGAGACTCAGGTAACTGGAGCTTACTGAGAAAGAGTGAGAAACAAGAGGAGATTGCAAGGATGCCATATAGAACTGTACTGACTGGTCTGCCCGAATTACAAGTATAACGTAGTTATTTTGATCAACTTAAATATACATATTTACCAGTTTGGAATGACTTTCCCACTACTGTTGATTAATGAAATAATGTACTTGATGTATCTTATATTTGATATATCCTGTAGTTGAATCTCTAAGCAAAAACTTGATAAATTGTTTATGCTGCTCAAATATATTATTTCATGGAAAATAAGCATCTGTGATATTAGTAGATTTGACAAGGAGGATAAACAGGACTTATAGGTCATTATCACAGTATAAGTACATATAAATAGAATAATAAATTCTCTTACCTACATCTCACATATCTCTAATCATGCAGGACTCCCTAAAAATTAAAATGGTGAGAAAAAGAAGAGGAAACAAATCCATTCTAGATTTTATTAAGGATGAGTCTATATAATACATGAATTTACTTTTGTTGGTGAACTCTGCAACAGCAGTATTTGCTTTCAATTCAAACTGATGATGGCAAATTAGACTACAAACGAGTCTAATTCTGCTACTCATAGATACCAAAGCCTTCTGTCATTGGACATCCAAATTTACTTGTTCAGAATTTTCCAGAGACTGAATTTTAATATTGAGATATAACTCATGTTATGTAAATCACAGCTACGGCAGAGGAACTTCAATTTAGGCTACACTCAGCAGGCAACCGGAGTCTGCCCTAAAGACGACAAATCTGAATTTCACTGATGGGCAAGACAGCGAGCCATGTGGTTTGTGGCATTGGTCTATAGATCCCCTTACCAAATTAGAGAGTTGTGCCAAGAAAATTGCAACTGTTATAGGTCTGAAAATGTATGCTGTATTGTTAATACTGAAAAATTAATATGCTATGTTTATAGTTCTAAAGCCCACAACAAAATTATTGTAAAACAAATTTCTAGGTTAGTTAACAAAAATTAGTGTTAATGCAAATAGTTAGGATTATAATAATATGAAATGAATGCATCTCTATAAAAGAATAAATATGGCTTATGGGTAGAAATACTGAAAAAAATTATATTACCAATCTAAATGTCTAAGCAAAATTAATGAATATTCCACTCAAATATCCTCATTTAGGATTCTTTATTTTCCTGCTGTTGTGGTTAGTAAAGTGCCCTGCTGTTTTCTTGGGATCCGATGCCTGTAGTACTGTCTATGTTTTGGTATGGGAATCTGCTTGAAATCTACTTTCCATTTCTTTGTTCGCAAATATCAGTGCTATTTCACACTTGTTACTTTCACACTTGTTCACACTTCATATCACCTTTGCTGTAATTTATTTTCTTTACATTGACTCTCTATTCCATGTACTATTTTAGCTTAAAGGGTAACAATATCATTATGGTAAAAAGAAAACTACTATCACTTACAATATATAAGAGCAAAATCTAAAAATACATAGTGGAAGAAAATTATGTTATTAGATTCTCGCTAGATATTTCTGCCTGCCAAGATTTTGAGCTTAAAACCTGTTTTCTATTTGTTAAAACAGAGTTTAAAAAACATTAGAATTTCCTCCTTGGTGCAATGTAAAGAAGAGAAAAATAATAGAAATAATAAAAAGTAGAAATGGATTAAAAAGCATTCTGATTCTTTTCATATTGCATTTAATAATATTGTAAGTATCAGTGAACACAACAGCCAATACAATTGGAATATTGAAAATAATTTACCTACACGTATTTCTGATCCCACTGCCCCTCTCCATATAGAAGGACAAATGAGAGAGAGAGAGAAAGAGAGATTATCAGCATTAAAGCATAATTCCAAACTATTTTCCAAAATTGGTTGTACTAACTTCCATTGCAATCAGTGATTTATAAGGAAAACTATTGATACACGTCTAGTGCAACATTTGGTATCATAAGAACTGTAATGTGTTTCTTTTTGGGAGGGAGGAAGATTCACCCTGAGCTGACATCCGCGCTAATCTTCCTCCACTTTGTACAGGAGATGCCTCCACAGCACGGCTGATAAGCGGAGTAGGTCTGCACCTGGGATCCCAACTCAGGAACAGGGGAACAGGCCGCCAAAGCAGGGTGCGTGGAGCTGTACCCACTCAGCCATAGGGCTGGCCCCTCCTATGTGTTTTAATCAGATGCTTTTAAAATTTGGTTTAACTGTGGTTTGAATTTGTCCATATTTCTACCAGATTGTCTTTGTTAATCGATTTATAGAAAAGTGTGCATGTGTGTCGTATGTATATATGTATATGCTATTTTTTGATATTATTCCCTTTGTCTATTATGTATATTGTAAATACATTCACTCAGTGAATATATTCAAAATATTTCATATTTTTTCATTTTATGTAGTTTGGTAGACAGAAGTTTTAATTTTCATATATCCAAAATTAGCAAAATTTTTTAGAGATGTTACTTCTGGGTCTAGTTTAAGAAATTATTCCCTCCACATCAGAAATATATTCATATTTATTTTCATTGCACCATTTTGAAATTTTACAGCAAAATTTAAACAATTGCTTATCATATATCATATACAATACTAATTTAGATGCTGATAATAAAAAGTAAAGATATCCATTCATTTTGAAATTTAAAAACTACCACTTTTTAAACTTATGAGTCAAATGAGTAATAATAATGTAATTTTAATAACTGGATATTAAAAATAGCCCATATCAAAATATGTGAGATGTGGTACAAATGAAGATTTAAGGAAAAAATGCGTTAAGTATTTAAATTAGGAAAGAGTGAGAATAAATCAAATGATTTTCTGTAACTCCAAGTACCTCTGAGAACATCGATCAGGATGGGTGGCAAAAGAAATGAGTGTGTGTGTGACTGCGTGATGTGCACACACACACACTCCTAGGTGTATTGTATTCAAATTCCTGAAACCAAAGACGAAAAGAAAACCTTAACTAGAGAAAAATAACACATTACTTACAGAGCCACAAGGATAAGAATTAAAGTAAATTTTTCTCAGAAACAATGCAAGTAAGAATAAAATGCACAATATTTTTAAATGACTGAAAGAAAAATACTGTCAACTCAGATATCAATAACAGCAGAAATCATCCTCAACAGTAAATGAGAATTAAAGACTCTCAGGCAACCAAAAACAGAGTAATTATTGCCATCAGACCTGATCCAAAAACGCTGTTAAAGAAATTCTTCAGGCAAAAAGGGTATGATATTAATCAAAGATCTTGAATCTTCACAGTATAAGGAAGAAAATTTCAGAGGGGAATAATTAGGAATAAGTTAACTGTTTTTAATTACTCAAAAGGATAACTATTTAAAGCAAAAATAATAGTATACTGTACATTTTGGTAGAGATTGCAAACTTTGTTTCTAACAGACCAGAGAGTAAATATTTTAGTCATATGGTCTCTGTTGCAACATCTAACTTGGCCATTGCAGCATAAAAACAGCCATAGATAATATGTAACATGAGTGTGGCTTTGTTCTAATAAAAAAGCATTATTTCTGAAAACAGGTGGCAGGCAGGTTTAAGAACTCTTTGAAAGAGGCTACTGAGGGAATGACTAGGACATAATACTTAGTAAAGAGCTTTTATCTGATAAAGGACTTATACCCAGAATATATAATGAAATCATCTAATAAGAAATCAATAATAAGAAACCAAATAACCCACTCAAAAATGGGCATGGCATTTAAACAGATCTAAAGAGATTTATGGTAAATAAGCACATGGAGAATGCTGAAAGTCATTAGTCATTATGAAAACACCAGTTAAAATCACACATTTATTAGATTGTCTACAATTTAAGAAAGTGATCATATCTAGAAACAATAACAAAAATGCCTATAATCTAGAGTCCCCCTTTGGCCCCTTGGCCATCAATACCACCCCAAGGTTAACTGCTCTTCCATCTTCTAATAACACATATTAATTTTGTTTTTCTACTTCTGATGAATAGTATCCGTCAATATGTAATAATCTTTTATGACTAGCTTCTTTAACGCACATTATACTGATTTTTCTAGTCTGTTTAGTGTAGCTGTAGCTCTTTCTTTTTTATTACTGTACTGCATTGTGTAAATACATTAAAGTTATTCATTCTATCTATGGAGATTAGGGTACTTTCCAACTTTTGACTATTTTGAATAGTGTTGGCAACAATATTATTGTAGTATGTATATCTTGGTGAACATATGCATTTTTGGTAGATGTATACCTAAAAGTAGAATAGATGGGTCACAGAACACACATATGGATAGCTTTAGCAGATGCTGCCAAAGACATTTCCAAAGTGACGGCAACACTATACACTCCTGCCAGCCAACACTTGTTATTTTCCATCTTTTTTCATCTTACTCATTCTGCTTTTGCTGTGCCTGTGTTGTGTTGTAATTTTTATTTGCATTCCTCTTACTACTAAGTGTATCAGGTATCTATTGCTGCATTGTAAATCACTGCAAAACTTATGTATAATCTAACAATCGCCTATTATTTCTCATATTTGGTGGGTTGTCTGCGCAGTTTTTTGGCTGGTTTCAGCTGAGCTTATTCATGCAGTGTCATCCAGCTGGTGGGAAGGTCCCAGATGGCTTCTCTGTCATATGTGGCAGTTGTGCTAGCTCTCAGCTGAGGCGCCTTGATTCTTCCTCACTTGCTTTTGTGTCCACCATTAAGCTTGATTGGCTTCCTTGCATAGTAGCCTCAGTATACTTCTACCACTGGAACACTTCCGCCTGGTGCCGGTGGCAAGGCCTATTGAGATCTAAGTCTATCACATTCTATTGGGAAAGCAAGTTACAAGGCCTGCCCAGGTTCGAGGCTGGGGAAATAGACAAAAGCCCTCAATGGGAAGAAACTCGTGTTGAAAATACTATCCTTTCCTTTTGTACTGCATGTCACCTTCATCATAATATAGGAGACAATATAGATGAGGGGCTTTGTCTGGACTTTATATTCTACTCCATTGGTTTATTTGATTTTCCTTCAGACAATACCACACTGTCTTAACTGTTAGTTTAAAATAGGTCTCGATATCAGGGAATATAATTCCACCAACTTTGTTATTTTTCTCCAATATTGACTTGGCTACTAAACCCTATGGGTCTGAATTTCAAAATTGGCTTTCAATTTTTGAAAAACCAAGCTAGGATTTCTATTGGTATTTCTGTAAATACACAGATTAATTAGAGAAGCATTACCATACTTACATTAGATTACTAGTCATAAATATTTAAGTTTTCCTTAATCTCTCTCAATACTTTTCTGTAGTTTTCAGTGTGGAGATTTGTAGTATTTTTTAGATTTGCTCATAGGAATTTTGTGTTTTGTTGAATCTACTGAAATTGATATGATTTCTAAGTTTATTTACTATTTCTTACAGTATACAGAAATACAATTGATTTCTACATATAGATATTGCTTCTAGGACTTTGCCTTAATAACTTATTAACTGAATAGATTATAAATCTTTTTGAAGTTTTTATGTAATCTTGTCATCTGCAAATAATGACAATTTTATATCTTCTATGTTTATGACTTGATTTTTTAAAAGTTTCTTATTGCGTTGGCTTTGTCCCGACACACTGTAGTGAAAGTGGGCTGTTTTTATTACTTCCAATCCCAATGAAAAAGCTTTTAATACTGTACCGTTTAATGTGCTGTCTACTGTGGAATTTTTGTAGATATTCTGTATTAGATAAATAACGTTTCCTCTTATTCCTAGTTTGCTAAGAGTTCTTATCATGAATGAGTATTTTATCGTCAAATTCTTTTTTTGGCAGCTATTAAGATGGTCATTTGGCTTTTCTCTTTCTTGCTGTTAATTTTATGAATTGCATAGATTGCCCTTCAAACCAATCTTCTATTCCTTGAATAAAGCCTCACCACCCATTATGATTTATAATCCTTTTATATATGGCCAAGTTCTATTTGCTAATATTTGTTAACAAATATAAGCAAATTTAAGTATATATAATATAGAATTTTTGCATTCATGACCCTGAGAAATCTGTCATGTAATTCCCTTTCTTGTAGTGCTCTTTTCAGGGTATTGGGCATATGCAAAGCTTTAGGAGGTGAGCTCTACTTTTCCACTCCCTGGAAAAGATTGTGTAAGTTTAGAGATAATTTTCCTTTCAGAATCTGGAAAACTACATTGGTTAAAATGAATTTTAATATGTATGTGTGTATGTTTGTGTGGATATTGTTTTTAAATTACAGAGAATTTTTCTTTAATAAATATCTATTTTCTCTTCCTTTGAAAACTTTGAAACGTCGTATTTTTGAAGAAATTCATCCAAATTTTTACATTTGTGGATATGAAGCTGTTTATAATGTCATCTTGTCTGTTTTAATGTCTACATGATCTATATTGATATCTCCTTTTCCATTTTCTTAACTGGAAATATGTTTTTTCTTTTTATTGGTCACTTTTGGTAGGGGTTTATTAATTTTATACATTGTTTCAAAAGCAAATTTGAGTCCGTTGTTCTCTTTTACTCCATTTGATTTCTCTTTCATTGAGTTCTGCTGTTGTCTTACTGTTTCTATTCTTCTATTATCTTTAGGTTTGATTTTTCTTTTTCCGGTTTCTCTAGATGGGAGAGTAAATTACTTATATAGACGTTCTATTCTTTCTTGTATAAGTATTTTCTTCTATATATTTCCTCCTAAACACAGATGTTTTGTATTGTATAAGTAAAGGTATTTTATTATTTTTTATGTTTAAAATATATTCTAATTCACACTTCAATAATTTTTCTCTTTCAATTTATATTATTTAGAAATGTAATGCTTAAACAGAGATTAGATTAGTGGTTACCAGAGGGGAAGGGGTGAGGGAGGAGGGAGAAAGGTGTGATTATGCACATGTGTGGTGATGGATTGTAATTAGTCTTTGGGTGGTGAATGCGATGTAATCTACACAGAATTCGAAATATATTACAATGTATACCTGAAAGTTATATAATGTTATAATTCAATGTTACTGCAATAAAAAATAAATTAATTAATAAAAAAAAGAAATGTAATGGTTAAAGAATAGTAGGTTGGTGATTCTCTTATTGTTATTGGTCTTTAGCCTAATTCCATTGTTCTTGGAAGTTATACTCTGAATGACTTCAATTTTTCAAAATTTTTTGAAAGTCATGAAGATTTCTTAATGCCTTAATGTAGTTTGGTAAATGTTTTAAGTGCATTTGAACAGATAGCAAACTGGGTCGTTTTGAGGTGTAGGATTCAATATATGTCAATTAGGTCAAATTTGTAATTTGTGTTTTTTTATTGTTCTACATTTTTATCTTTGAGGGATTTTTTTCTGTATTGCTAAATGCACTCTCTGAATTTATTATTGTGGATTTGTATATTTATCCTTTTGGCTTTTACAATCTTTATATATTTCAAAGCTAGATTGTTCGGATTTAGGACTTAGGAAAATAATACATTGTTAGATTAGGTACTTAACATTGTGAAATACTTTCTTCATTTCTAACAATGTTTCTGTTGGTTTTTTTAAACAGTATGAAAATCTCATGATTTTACTTGTAGTATTTTACTCTTTAACATGTAGTATAATTACTAATTTATATTTCTTTAAATCTACCATCTAATTATTTGTTTTATGTGATCCACCTATATCATGTTTCTCTTTTCCCTTTTTTGAGGGTATTAATATTTTTTTCCTTTTTTTGGTAATACCTGTTAATCATACGTGACTTTACTGTTTTTTGGGTGTTTGTAATATGAGCCCTTGTCTTAATACATACGAACAAAATCATTAGCATTCATAACTTCCTTCTTTTCCTTTTCCAGTACTGTTGCCATGAATTTTGTTTTACATATCTTAAACTCCAGAAGATAATAAAGTTAGTTATTTGTACAGTCAATGTTAATTAACATTCACACATATTGGCCTTTCTGGTGTTTTACTATTCCCTCATTAATTTTCATGCTTCCGTCTAGGAATATTTTTCTTCTGCATGAAAAATTCACTTTAGGATGTCTTTTAGTGAGAGACTGCTGGTGACAAATTCCCTTACATTTTTGTTGACTGAAAATTTATTTTCTCTTATTTTTTGACAGATGTCTTTTCTGTGTATAAATTCTAGATTGAAAGTTGTTTTATTTCTTTGCCTGTTTGTTTCTTTCGTCATGTTAAAGTTTGCCATTCTGTTGACTTATGGATTTCATCATCTCTTTTGAAAAGATTTAAAAAGTCAGCTCTCAGTTTTAGTATTTCCTAGCTTTGTAAAGAAAGGTCTTTCTTTTTACACTGGACACTTTTAAGAATTTTTTTTCTTTTCTTTCATTCTCAGGAATTTGACTAAGATGTAGATAAATGTGGCTTTTTTGAATTTATCTTCCTTAGTCTGCTCAGCTTCTTGAATCTGTGTGTATATATAATTTTTTTAATGACTTTTGTGTTTATTTTTTCTGTATATTATTATTTCTCAGGAGTTGGCTTTGATATCCTGTGATAACAAAAGATTTTGCTTTGAAAAGATACTTTTTCAAAGTACTTTGAAAAGATAACTACCAATAGTTTCAAATGTGGTATTTCTTTGGATAGGACCTGGCAGGATTGGGTAACTTGTTGGTCCTTTGTCATCATACCAATTAGCTGATTCAGACAAATCTGAGATTACAGTAGTTTGAGGAGTAACTGGGAGGAGGAGAAATGTAGGAAATGTGTGTAAACAACTCATGCATGATATTAGGCTGTGAAGAGGAGAAAAAAAAGGAAATAAATGAAGGGGAAAATAAGTAGAACAAAATGTCTTGAAATAAACTTGGCCATATTCAAAAGCTACTATGAGAAAGAGGAGTTAAAGATATAAATGAGAAAGAGAATAATTGATAAGAAATTTCCTTGGGAAAAAAATGGATGCTGAGATAGAGTGTACAGCTACAAGATCAGCACTCAGAACATGACAGAATTTTCCTTATAACATGAGGAAAGAAAAAACAGTGTGTATGAAACACATGTATAGTCGACATATATGTAAATAAAATGTTTATATCTATACATGTGTGTTTGTATGTATGGGTGCAGATTTGATGTCAAGAAGTTGTGTTAGTAAACATCTGATGACATATTTTCTCTGTGAGGTAAAAGGCAAGGTCATTTGCTGAAAACCATTGGGAGATTTTGGGCTTTGCAGAAGTTTTGAGAGAGGGAAAATATTTTTAAATGATTACTATGAAAATTGTAAAATGCTTGAGTGGGACAATAGTAAAAGGTTTGTGGGCATTGTTTAATCATCAGAGGAGATTTCTGACAGTGGATTTCATGTACTGTCACTACAACCATATGGGTAATTTTACTCAAAACATTGAGGAGTTATTATAGGATAGAGAAAGTGAATGTTTAGATTTATTCAGTGTTTAAGATGTAAGAATGGAAACCTTAAAATCTGGGCATGAATAGAGTGAAAGACTGGACCATGTTTCAGAGATGCACAGAATCAGGAGGCAGCAGATAGATTATGCACAAGGAGAAAGTAAAGTCGTTGGGGGCAGAGGGAGACTCAGTGTACAAGGAAAGAATTTTCTTAGGAAAGGAAAGAAAAGGAAGAATATTTGAACACTGGAGATTTTAAATTGAGCTTTTCCCTTCTCCCCTCCACTCCCAGAGTGAGGGGGCATACTTATTAAATATATACCAAACAAAATGCGTGAAAATGGCTTTGAGTAAGACAAATCCAATAATCAGTATACCAATTACAGATTTAATAAGATCCTTGAAAAAGTTTAGTGAGTTTCTTATTAAATAAGATTTTAATAACAGAATTCACTCTAGCTGGAGAGAGTTTAGTTTAAAATTCTGAGTAGGTCTTAGTAATAACAACAACATACTATATTAAGAAATTCAATTTAGTTGACATTGCTTTTCAATAAATGTAAAGAAAGCAAAGGACTGAAAATTTTGACCAGAGTTTTCTGTGAGATATTTAGCTATGTGAAAAAGACAAGGTTAACACTGAGGCATCCATTGCTTCTGTCCAGTTGTTTCCACAACACCAATAGTTCTTTCAGAACTATTTAATAGGCCTTACTTACAACCTTGCTGCTTAATCTTATCATCCAGCCATTTCTTTTCTGTGGCCATGTGGTAGAGTGACAGCCCTAGTTTCCAACAGCTTCCCAGTCATGATGATCTTCCCTGCCCGGGCAGCTGACCAGTGGTGGGGAGTGAGAGTGCCTGTCCTGGATACAGCCAAGAGAGGAATGCATTTTCTATAAAGAATTTAAAAACGAGAAAAAATTCAAATAAAATGCAAGCATTGGCAGTTCTAAATAATGTCAATAACAAAATACATTCTTCCTTGAAAAAGAATTGGTGGCCTAAGTTCTAAAAAATTGCTGCAGTTACCGATCTTTAATACAAGAAGTCTTCACTTTGTATGTATCTGATATACATGAATTTAGTTACCACTTTTAATAAAATAACACTCATGTCTCAACAACATGGTTCAAATTTTAGTGATCATGCTATGTCAAGTGTGAGCAGTTGTATAGAGTATAAACTTCACTGGTAGCTGGTCAGTCCACGAATCATAATGTAAATAACGGATGCACATCATGATCAGTGGTCGTTACATCACTCCTTTCAAACTCTGTCAGTGATTGGCCACTGGTACTGAATCTGTTATTCAGTTCCTGCACAGACAGCAAAGCCTGCATCTGCTGACCCCTTGTCTCACAGTGATAGGCCATGTGTCATTTACAATATTGGATATTAAAATGAAGCAACTGGCCAGCAAAGATGAAAGTGCAGCAAGAAATGAAAATTGATAATGCTGAAAAAAAGTGAAATCTTAATCAAATTTAAGTGCAGATATTAAAGAAATAGCTAACTGTGGGAATGTTGATACTGCCGCCATTCCAGAGACTCTAGCTATGCAGCCAGAAGATCTTAGTAATGGCAAATTTAGACACATAATGAAGAAAGCAGTTGCAACAAAAAAGATAAAAATTTCTCAGAGGAAGTAAATCTGGCAAAAACCTTCACATTAGAAGGAACCCTTGGAGATATTTAACAATATTGAAATCACGAAGATTAAACTATTAGAAGGTGATCTAAAATTAAAATGAAGGATGATAATTCCTCAATCTATAGAAAAGATGTTCAATTCCTATCATAAATTATATGACAAGAAGAAGCCAAGTATTTTTACTAAGAAATAAAATACTTTAATTTCAATGTTTTAGATTATGGTTAAATAACAGTTTTACTCTTTTTCACTGACCTTTACATTTATAACCAACAGTAAAGGAGTTTTTAATGTTTTGACAAAAAATTTTAAAGGTCATGGAACAATTTTAAATTTTCCGTTGATTGTTAAAATCACTTTGCACAATTCCAGCTTGCAAAATTATTTTTTCTGTCTCAACTGCTATCCAAAGTGAGGACTGGCTTTCCTATTCACATAACTATCAAATTAGTATAATCTTGTTACTTATTCTTTAGTGAACATTGTACTTTACGAAGAAGTTCATTTGGAAAATTCCCAATTATGCAATAAACACACTGACTTAGCTACACGTCTTCATTTAAATAGAAAATTCATAACAATTTAAAATAATTTAAACAAAACTTTGGGCTAAATTAGTTTCTATAACCCTTATGGCCTTACATATCCCTGCAATTAAAAAGTAAATTTGAAGTTAACGATAATGGCACTCTGTTTCTTCAACTTTGTCCTTCTTTGTGATCACTTTTGGTTTCTATTTGTGTTTAAAATTTTTTTAATTGCTAAATTAAGCCTCCGATTTTAATTTTTTATTACATTAACAATAATATGTGGGCATAAATTTTTATCTATATTTCCAAAAATGTATTATTGTATACAATTTTTATACAATATTGTATACAAAAATTCCATTAATGCATTTAACAACTGTTACTCCCTTACTTTTTTGTTTCTCTGTATAATATTAATTATATTGGATTTGCTTTGCCACAGTTGTTTCCAGTCTGGCTTTAACTTTACCGTGCTTCTGTAAAAAGCTTCAGATTGTTTTTCTCACATGCATCCTGTCTCTGCATCTGCGCATCCCTCTAGTTAACTTGCCTGATATCTGTTTCACGCTTATAAAACATTCCATTCAAAAAGGAGAGTCTGGTTCTTGTATCAAATCTTGTTTGCAAAATTCCTTTATAGTTCCACACACACTTCCAAAATGCCAAAAGTTGGTGATTGGATTTCCATATATTGACGTCTCTTAGATGACTCTCTTTTTCTTTTTATACATATTAGCTATCTCTATCACTTTCTATTGGTGTCATTTTTTATGCCCTTTCTCCACTCTGCAGTGTTGCCCTTTTGTGTGGTCTAATATAAATATTGCCCATTAGCACATTTTTGGGATAATACATTGTCGCTGCCAGACTGCTTCCTTCCCAGGCCTGCAACTGTGTTCAGGCCTCATTCCTTCTATGAGTGTCTCCATCCCAGCCCTGAACTTGCTCAGTCTCTGTTCCTACTGCAGTGAAACAGGACTTGCCTTGCTGGATCCTGAGAAATAGCCATAGCTATTAAAATAAGTTTATTATTAGGAATAATAAATTCATTTTATAAATCTGCATAATAGATACATATTGTCATAAAATGTCACATCAATTGTGACTGAGAACTCACATCAATTGTTAATAAAAGAGCCAAAGGTCAAATATACATTATAATAGACTGACAGAAATATTATACTCATTTCAGTTTAATTTTGCATTATACTTTTACACAAATAACTTGTATCCATATTTGAAATTTAGGAACAGATAAAAGATAACAGGGAAATTATCCATTAAATCAATACCTCAGTAAATTACTGTTTGAAAAATACACATACAGGCAGGGGCTGGCCCAGCGGCGCAGCACTTAAGTTTGCACGTTCCACTTTGGATCCCGGGTGTGGAACTGCACCACTTGACAAGCCGTGCTGTGGCAGGCATCCCACATATAAAGTAGAGGAAGATGGGCATGGATGTTAGCTCAGGGCCAGTCTTCCTCAGCAAAAAAGAGCAGGATTGGCGGCAGATGTTAGCTCAGGGCTAATCTTCCTCAAAAAAAATACACATACACACACATACACATACACTTATACATTTTTTTCTGTAGCATAGTTATAGTTTTAATTTTTTATTTAATTATACATCTTCATGTAAATAAATGAAAATTATATAATTATTGCTAATTTCTGTATAGTATAGTATTCTGTGAATATAGAATATGTTATGTTAAAATTTTTCTATTATTGGATGTTCAAATTGTATCCAATTAGAAAATCCCAATATTCATGTTAAAAAATTAATTTAAACTCTTCTTTTAGAAGGAAAACTAGCTGCTTTCAATTTGATTATTACTCCCATTTCTGTACTTCTTTAGTTTTCTCTGTAATAAATAACTAATAAAAATTAAAATATAAAAGTATTATGCAATTTATAAACTAACCAGCAAGTGATGAGTTAACATAAATTGATGGCATGAGATTTTATTCAAAGGATTTTATTATGAAGAGACTGTGGGTTTAATACCTTTACCTGTATTTTCTAAGTGAATAAAGTGACATAATGAAAGAGTCTCTATAATTGTCAAATAGTGCCTTAAATCTGATGAAAATAACACAAAAAATCTTAGTGTTCCATAATATCAAAGAAGAAATCAAATTTTCTACAGTATATTACTGTAAGCCTGCCAGTATATGAACGGATATGTGATGACCATATAAAGGTGAGCAGGAAGGGTGGAGCTCACGGGTGTGCCGCTCTTGTGAGGTTGAGAGAGAGGATATTTATAATGGAGGAGATTTTTAAAATTTGTATTGCTTGCTTGTGGTTTGGGAGTGTCATTCATTTCCTAGTGTGACAGGTATGGGTTTGTTTCAGATCAAATTATACAATGTAGCATGGGAAACATGATTTTTCTACAGTACACTGGAGTAATATAGAGAGGTTAATGAAGAATTAAAAACAAACTGCAGCCAGAGGAGAAGCCATTATCAGGGAGTAAGGGAGATTAACTCCACAGTAATATCCAGTTAGGACTGGATCGGATGGCTGTCAGTCCTTTTTATTACATTGGCACATGATCGATGCCTCTAAAAGTTTTACTCCAGTGCAAGACTTAGTTACCAGTAGCCTGTTCCTCTGAAACCGGCATTGGGTGTATTGCATTCTATTCTTTAATTGGACTCTGGGGATAATGAACATAGGAAAACAAGATTTGGTCTCAGATAGTATTCATATATGTGTAAAGTTTTTGTACATGCATCTTGGCCTTTAATGCATAGAAATAATTAAGATAACTTTGTAAGGGGGCAGAAGAAATGTGGAAGAATAGGAAACTGACTACAAATAATTATAACCACATAAAAAAGAAAAGCCTAGAGGATGATTTCTGTCACGTCAGTAGACCTCAGTTCCAAAAAGATAAAAGCAGTTGGCAGGTACAGTTGTACGTGTATAGATGGAATTCTACGAGATTTGATTAGTAAGGTAGCAGAGGATTTCTGCTTCCTAAACATCTCCTATTTTGGCCTAGAACTGAAACATTCATCTAGATCATAGAATTGTTTGCTACATTGTACCTACATTACTTTGAATAGTCTAAACACATTCATACATTTACTATTTTTATTTCTTAAAAATGTATACACATGCATAGCCTGTGAAATGGTTCATAATCAAGTTTCAGAATGAAAGGTATGAAAATTGGATCATGATATTAGCACTTTAGTAACTATATCAAGTTAAAGAAAGAAGGATTAATTAGCACTCTACTATTTAAATAATGTAAGTAATCTATTTTGCAAGAATTGGTATTGTATAATTGGAATTAGTAATGCTGATTCATTTTTTAAATATAACATCCTTTATGACTTCATCATTTTGCAAAATCAAATAAGTCAATGTTAAAATCTACAGAAAAGGTTACTAACCAATAATTACTTATATGACTAGTTTTTCCATGTTTCACTTTCAGATGAAGTCCCACAACTTCACATGGACTCATTATATTCCAACTCCACATTTCCTGCTTTACCTTATATGTTATTTTTTCCATCCTTGTCTCTGATATGGGCGCATGCTCAGTGATGTCGATTGATATAGGACAATTCCATGTTAAGGTAACTGAAATTAAAAGACATAAGTGTCTACCAAATAAACTGTCACTAAATCAAAAGAAATGTCCCTGAATACAAGGCTAGAGAAAATAGTAAGGTACTGTCCTGAAAATAATTTATCTCTTTCTGGAAAGTACAAAGAACATTTTTTGAGGCTTTTCCATCATTAACTAACTTTATATTTTTACATCAATATCATTTTCTTAATGCAAATTGGAGCTCTACACATTTGAATATCTGAGGGCTTTAGAGTATAAAGTGTGCATTATCTATTTTGCAGTTCTTTTGTTATTAAGGTGGAGTGGGCCCTGAACTGCAAGGGATTGGATGAAAATAAAAAGGTATGACAACGCAGTCAAAGCTGAAATTGAATAATTGATTAAGAATAGAAGTCTCTTTCTGTGATTTTTAACAGCATAAACTCACCATTTCAGTACTGGTGTGCAAACTCCAATGACTAACACTTGGAAGGGAGAGGAGTCAGATTAGGAGCACGTTTGGAAAATTCATTTCCTTTGTTCTCTGCATTTGTAAAATGAATCATGTCCTTTCTTCAACTTTGAGCATTTTTAGCACTTTTTGGAAATATTTTTTATTTCCCTAGGACTTTCTCCAAATGACTTCTTTTCTTTAAATCCTTTCTTCAAATTTTTCTGTATCTGAAAATCGTTTGCATAACGTGTCCTTGACTCTTAGTTTATTTTGGAACTGAAATATGCCAGATTAAATCTGATGATATCTGAATTAATTAATATTTAAGACCTTGCTATGGGTCTGACATCAGACTAGTGTTTAGACATATAATCCATGAATATGTTTAATTTTATTTGTGGTTTGATCTCATATATCTCTCTATCATACATCCTTTTTATCAATCCCCTCTTCTGCCTTCTTTAAATCACACTTCAGACAGAGCGTTCGATTGACCCCACAGTCCTCTGGATGTAACTCAGTCATGTTGCTCTTCTTACAGCAATAATCCTCCTATGAATAATTAATTCATCTAACATCCTCATGCCTAGCCCCTTCTTTGTTTTCTGTAGCTAGCATTCTAACCGACATCATTGATCTCCTGCTCTTAAATATCACTATTGGTTTTCTACCGGCTAAATTAAAAAGAAATCCTTCTCAAACCCTCGAGATTATTTAACAAGATTTGTCATCCCTCCTTCCTTATACTGTGTATTTTATCTTCCTAATTTCCTACCTTATTTCTCTTGCTTACTCCTCTGTTCGTGTTAATGCTCTGTCCTTTAATGGCAGACAATCACTAACACTCCCTGTTATCTTTTCATAATTTATTTTTAGAAAGATTCGTCTCAACTAACTTAAAGTCATATCACTCCCTAACAATCTCCTTTTGAAAATATCTGAATTATATCAATACTAATGCAGTATTCAATTTCCCATTTTCTCTATCTTGAAGGAACTTTTCATGAATTTCCCCGTTTATCCATTATATTTATCCAAATGTAATTTTCTCATATTCATGCCTCCATTGCTGTCACTGTCTGAATGCTATTTAAGACCTTAGTAGTCTTATACCTGCTGACTGGATCTTTTTCTCTCCCCACATGTATCCATTCCATGTGTCACTACACAGGATACTGATTATGAAACATGGCTACACTACCTAAAAACAGGCAATTCATTTAACCTCTCTGAGTCTTGATTTCCCAAAATGGAGATAGCAATATCTACCACACAAAGTTTTGTTTTAAATAATTAATATATGTAAAGTAGCCAGCCCTGGTGGTCTAGTGGTTAAGATTTGGTGATCTAACCACCACGACCTGGGTTTGTTCCCCAGACAGGGATCCACACCATCCATCTGTCAGTTGTCATAGTGTGGTGGCTGCATGTTGCTGTGATGCTAAAATCTATGTCACCAGTAGTTCAAATGCCAGCAGGGTCATCCATGCTGGACAGGTTTCAGCAGAGCTTCCTGATTAAGACAGACCAGGAAGAAGGAGCTAGCCACCCACTTCTGAAAAACTTGGCCATGAAAATCCTCTGAATATCAGCGGGGCCTTGTTTGATATAGCCCCAGAAGGTGAGAGGATGGGCAAAGAAAGACTGGGCAGGGTTTCACTCTGCTGTACACAAGGCTGCTGGGAGTCAGAATCAACTCGAGGGCACTAACTACAACAACAGTATATAATATACTTTGAAAATTGCCTAACATATATTAAGTATTCAATAAACATTCGCTTTTAAAATTACCAGTGAATCTTTAAGGTAAACAACACATTTTCTAAGATGCCCATTCTACTTTAGAATAAATACTTTTTTGTGGAATAGTTCCCACATTCCTAAACTGACAAGTGAAGCCTAAGAGACTGTGACAACTTTGTAGCATGTCAATGTGGCTAGGCTTTACTAGGGCCTCCAATTATGTGGACAAACAATAAACTAGGTGCTGCTGTGAAGGAATTTTGCAAATGTGAGTAAACTCTCTAATCAGTTGACTTCAAGTAAATCAAAACATATTATTCTGGGAGGGCCTGACTTAATCAGGCAAAGCCTTTTGAAGAGGGTTTAGGCATTTACCGTGTCTCTATATAGCTTGTGCCCATGAGGTTGTAGCCGGTCATGATCTTCTTCTCCTGACTGCCTGCCCTTCTAGATTTCATATTTCCTTAGCCAGCCTCCACAATTGCAGAAGCCCATTCTTTATAATACATTCTTTGTGTACACACACATGTCTCCTACTCGTGGGCCCTTTTCTTATAATATGATCATCTTTCTCCAAGAGACTACAATCTCTGTGCTCTGCTGATCTTGCATTTACACAGGTTGTTATACACTAACAGTATATTTGGAACAGCTGGCATATTAACTCAAATAAATCATTCTCTAATGGGATCATGTAATTAGCAAAGAGTCAGGCATATAGTAGACCCTCAAATAATACTTTTTATTGAATTAATGCCAGCTATATTTCTCTATCAGCCTTCAAACTAATGTGAGTCTGTTTCTCTCATGCGGTTCTGTATCTCCAACAGCCCTTTCATAATAATCATATTTATACATGTGAAAAATATTTTTTCTCTTGGTTATAATAACATATTAAAAAAGACAGAGCTGGTTGACTAATTAAACCCAAAATAGATTTTCCACTGGAAATTTTACAAGCCGAGCTTCTTCCAACTTTTTTTAATGGTTAACCTTTTATCTCAAAAACCTCTAATTATCCATAAATTAAAAGCTGGAATTGAAAGAGAAATTAAGAATACAATCCCAATTACAATTGCAACAAAAACAATAAAATACCTAGGAATAAATTTAACCAAAGAGGTGAAAGTTCCGTACACTGAAAACTATAACACATTGTTGAAAGAAATTGAAAAAGACACAAAGAAATGGAAAGATATTCCATGCTCTTGGATTGGAAGAATTAACACAATTAAAATGTCTACACTTCCTAAAGCAATCTACAGATTCAATGCAATCCCTATCTAAATTCCAATGACATTTTTCACAGAAGTAGAACAAAGGATCCTAAAATTTATATGAAACAAGACCCTAAATAGCCAAAGCTATCCTGAGAAAAAAGAACAAAGCTGGAGGCATCACAATCCCTGATTTCAAAATATACTACCAACCAATAGTAATCAAAACAGCATGTTACTGGCACAGAAACAGACACACAGATCAATGGAACAGAATCGAGAGCCCAGAAATAAAGCCACACATCTATGGAAAGCTAATTTTTGACATGGGAGCCAAGAACATACCATGGAGAAAGAAGAGTCTCTTCAATACATGTGTTGGGAAAACTGGACAGCCACATGCAAAAGAATGAAAGAAGACCATTGCACAACAGTAGACGCAATACACAAAAATTAACATCAAAATGGATTCTTACTTGAATGTAAGACCTGAAATCATAAAATTTCTAGATGAAAACATAGGCAGTGCACCCTTCAACACTGACATTAGCAGTGTATTTTCAAATACCATGTCTGACCAGGCAAGGGAAACAAAGAAAAAATAAATGAATGGGACTACATCAAACTGAAAAGCTACTGCACAGCAAAGAAACCATCAACAAAATGACAACCTAGCAATTGGGAGAAGATATTTCCAAACCATGCATCTGATAAGGGGTTGTGTCCAAAATACATAGACAACTCATACATCTCAACAACAAAGAAACAAACAACCCAATTAAAAAATGATCAAAAGATCTGAACAGATATTTTTCCAAAGAAAGATGCACAGATGGCCAACAGGCACATGAAAAGATGTTCAACTTCACTGATTATTAGGGAAATGCAAATCAAAACTACAATGAGATATCATCTCACACCTCTCAAAATGGCTATAATTAACAAGACAGGAAATAAGTGTTGGTGAGGATGAGGAGAAAAGTTAATTCACATACACTGCTGGTGGAAATGTAAACTGCTGCAGCTACAATGGAAAACAGTATAGAGATTCCTTAGAAAATTAGGAATACAACTACCATGTAATCCAGCTTTTACACTGCTGAGTATTTATCTAAAGAACATGAAAACATAAATTTTTAAAGATATATACACCCCTATGTTCATTGCAGCATTATTCACAATAGCCCAGACTTGGAAACAACATAAGTGACCGTGAAGGGATGAATGGATAAAGAAGATTGGGTAAATATACATAATGGAATACTATTCAGCTATAAAAAAAAACAGATGAAATCTGGCCATTTGTGACAAAGTGGATTAACCCTGAGTGTAGTATGCTAAGTGAAATAAGTCAGATGGAGAAAGTCAAATACTGTATGATCTCACTCATAAGTAGAAGATAAAAACAACAACCACAACAAATAGATGCTTAGATACAGAGATTAGATTGGTGTTTACCAAAGGGGAATGGGGTAACAACAGAGCAAAAGAGGTGACAGGGTGCGTGTGCCTAGTGATGGATGATAATTAGTCTTAGGGTGGTGGACATGATGTAGTCTACACAGAAATAAAAATATAATGATGTACACCTGAAATTTATATAATGTTATAAACCAGTGTTACATCAATAAAAAAAATAATCAGTGGGGCACGCATGTTCTGCTTCGGTGGCCCAGGGTTTGCCGGTTCGGATCCTGGGTGCAGACATGACACCATTTGACACGCCAGGCTTGGTAGGCCTCCCACATATAAAGTAAAGGAAGATGGGCATGAATGTTAGCTCAGGGCCAGTCTTCCTCAGCCAAAAGAGGAAGATTGGCAGCAGTTAGCTCAGGGCTAATCTTCCTCAAAAAAATAAATAAATAAAAAATAATCAAGATGAAAGTCAAAGGAAAATAAAAACAGGATTCCCAATTACAATTCTTTAATTGAAGATATTCTATTAAGTGTCAGTATCTTGAACTTATACACAGTCTGGTAATATGTGGCTAGTAACTTAATTAGGCCATTAGAAATTAACCTTTCAAGGAGCCAGCCCTATGGCCTAGTGGTTAAGTTTGGCACACTTTACTTCAGCAGCCCAGGTTCATGGGTTTGGATCCTGGGTTCAGACCTATACCTCTCATCAAGCCTTTCTGTGGTGGTGACCCACATACAAAATAGAGGAGGATTCACACAGATGTTAGCTCAAAGCTAATCTTCCTCAAGCAAAAAAAGAGGAAGATTAGCAATAGATGTTAACTCAGGGCAAATCCTTCTCAGAAAAAAAAAAATCAGCCATTTGAGAATTTACCAATATAAAGGAAGAAAATCAAAACCTTCAGCAGTTGACAACACCATTTCATCGACACAGAACTAAGCAAAAGACGTATATATATATATTTTTGGTGAGGAAGATTGGCCCTGATCCAATATCTCTTTGAATCTTCCTCTATTTTGTAAGTGGAACACCACCTGAGCATGGCTTGATGAGTGGTGCATAGGTCTGCACCCAGGATCTGAACCTGTGAACCCACAAACCCAAGGCCACCAAAGCAGAGAGTGCAAACTTAAACACTACACCACCAGGCAGGCCCCATATTTTATTTCTAAGTATGCCTCGAGAGAAAAACCATGGATGATGATTTATAATTAGTCTTTGGGTGGTGAACATGATATAATCTACACAGAATTCAAAACATGTTATGATGCACATCTGAAAGTTATATAATGTTATAATCCAATGTTACTGCAATGGAAATTAAAATTAAAAAAGAAATGATAAAAAGAAAAACATTTAAAAAATACATGCTATTTGAATTTTTATCTCATTACAGCAAATGAGATAGGACATATAGTTTTATAAAACTGTAAGCCATCAGGTAAATGTCAATAAAGATAAAATAGAAAAAAAAAAAAGAAAAGCCATGGAGACTGATTGAAACAAAACATGGTTCCTTGAAAAGATCAATAAAATTGATAAATATCCTGAAAGATAGACTAAGATAAAAAGACACAACTTACTAATATCAGGAATAAAACAAAGGATATAGCTACATATTCTATAACCACTAAAACATAAGAGGAAGCTATGAACAACTCTACTCATACAAATTTAATAACTTAGATGAAATGGACCAATTCTTCAAAACCATCAAGAACTACCAACTGATCTAATATGAAACAGGATTTTAACCCACAATTAAAAAGCTTGTGAAAGGCCCAGATGGTTTCATTGGAAAAATGAGCCCGTGTTATTTCATTTGAGAATTGTACAAAACATTCAGAGAAAAATTAGCACCAATTCTACATAATCTCTTCTGGAAAATAAAAGACGAGAAATGCTCTCTAACACATTTTATGAGGACCATAATTACCCTGATAACAGAACTAGGTAAAGACGTCACAGAAAAAAGAAAACAACAGATGAGTATCTCTCATCAACTTATATGCAAAAACTCAACAAAATGCTAACAAATCAAATTCATCAATATACAGATATATTATACACCATGACCAAGTGCAGTTTATCCCAAGTATTCAAGGCTGCTTCAATATTTAAAAGCTAACCAATGTCAACCACAGTATCAATAGAACAAAAAATGTGCAAAGTCCTATCAAATTGATGCAGAAGAAACATTTGACAAAAATTAACAGCATTAATGATAAAAGCTCCCCGGAAAACCAGGAACAGTGAAAATCTTCAATTTAATAAGAAGAAGCTGTACAAAACCTATAGTTCTCTTCTGCTTATTCATCTCACAGCTAACTGATTCTCCTGATGTCATACTCAATGATGGAAGACTGAATTTTTTCCCCCTAAGAGGGAGAACAAGGCAAGGATGCCCACTCTCACCGCTTTCATTCAACATAGTGCTGGGATTCTTGGCCAGCATAATAAGGCAAGAAAAAGAAATAGAAGACATACAAATTAGAAATGAAGAAATAAAGCTGTCCCAATTTACAGGTGGCATGTTTATCTATATAGAAAATCCCAGGGAATCTGCAAAAAGAAATGTAGAACTAAGAAGTGAGTTTTCACAATCACAGGATACAAGTTCAAAAACAACAAAAAATTTATCACATTCTATACATTATCCATGAACACGTGGAAATTGAAATTAAAAACACAATACAATGCTATGTTCCTCATTTGATATTATACTACATTCACATAAGAAATGACTTTTAGGGAAGCTGGTTAAAGGATAAATAATACCCCACATACTGCAAATGAAAGACTTGCAATAATGCTTCCCATAAGGCCCTTCACCTCCCTCCAGCATCCCGCCTCACTCATTGCTGTGCTCCACACTCCTCCAAGTTGGTACCAACTCGAATGAGACTTGGACCTAGGAATATCGCAATGAAATGAAATAGACTTCATTTTAGGAACAAAAGAATTATTTTTCATAACTTATCAATATAGAAAGTTTTATTGTGACAGATTTTAAATCGCTTAATTACAGAGTGACAATATTTATCAAAAAGTCTGGCAAAAAGTCTGAAAGATGCTGGCCTTGCACTGGAGCCCTAGTTGTTGGAGCCCCATTCTGTGCCAGTCATTAACCCTGTTCGTTGCTGGATTCAATGGAAGAAACTTGGAGAGGGATGTCTGAGGAAAGGAAGGCACTCACTTCACTCGGAGCCACAGTTATCCACCAACTGTACAGAATTATTTCAATAATCTTTCAACCAGGATATCCATACAGGTGCATGTTAGCACATATGAGCTTTGATCACATATGACTTTATCAATTAATACCAGGTGTCTTTCTTTTTTTCTATTATGGTAAAGGAGGCATGTGATTTAGATAGTGATAACACTGTCTTTGGAAAGGATAATTAAGACACTCTAAGATTCTTTGTCAAAAATATTCACAGTCTAGTATTATCAGTACATTCTCTGAAATAAATTGGTAGATATTTTTTTTAAAAAGAAAATTATAGGTGATTTTGTATAGGAAGATATTTAAATCCCCTGGATATTATTTTCGCTGATTTTTTATTTGATGAGGAAGATTGGCCTTGAGCTAACATCTGAGCCAATGTTCCTCCATTTTGTATTTGGGATGCCACCACAGCATGGTTTAGTGAGCAGTATAGGTCTGTGCCTGGGATCCAAACCTGTGAATCCTGGGCTGCCCAGGTGGAGTGTGCAAACTGAACCACTATGCCACCAGGCTGACTCCTAGCTTGTCTTTTTGTGCCATTTTTAGAAATGCTCTAAGCCTATGAATTTTTAAAGTGAGATTGTAGTATAAGTTTATTAACATTTTGTGAAATATTTAAGATACAGGTTTTGATAACTTGTATTTGCTGTATGGACTATAAGTTATACTCTGATTTTATTTCTCTCAATTCTTTAATTCTGCACACCAAACTCCTAGTTCTGCCAGAAGTCATCTGTTTCTCTTTCTCTTTAGGCTATTACCTTCTCGGGAGTTATAGTGTATTAGAGAGCGACTAAGCTCCAGAACCCAGACAGGTGGGTCACAAGGGAAAAAAAATATTAATGTAGTAAGATTGAGAACAGTCAATTTCTCAAAACTAGAACCAATGAACAAAAAAGAACAGTGTCTCCATTTTATACAAAGACTTACCTGCTCTAGTTGTTATAAAAAGTACTGGATCTAGAGGTACATAATGACCATTTTTCTTTCATTGTTAATGTAAGTGAATCTGACGATTTCATAAAAAAAGTAACACATACATATTTTATTTCACTTTTGCTTAGTTCACCTTTTCATTGGCAAAACATCAAGGTAATGGTTTATTTTAATGACTTTTTAGCTGCATACACGTGCCATAATAATTTTGGCAACCTGCCTTGACTATCCCATTTATTTTAAGTATTTATGCTTTTTGAATAAATGAATAAAAACATGCTGAATTGAAGAAAATCCACTTTTCTCTAATTATAAGAAAGTTAAAAATAAGAATTGAAGATGCACACAGAGATTGCATAGATGAATTTAATTTTGTAATTATGTCATCCTGCCTTAGAATTTTTAGTATATTCTTACAATTCAACAGTTTTAATTTGTAGTGTTTTATTTTTCCAAACACCAAAAAAGTAGATGCCAGTATTTTACCAGATCTTATTTTTGTTGAGTGCATTGTTAAAATTCAACAGTGTATTATTTTACTAAAACATTAAGATTCTATTACTTAGAAATGGAGATGTTTGTCTGCATCATTATAGAATGGCTTCTCCAGCTAAGTTATAATTTTGCGTAGCCTATCTTTATCTTTTCCAGTGACTGAAATAATTAACACAGATAATTAAAAAAGAGAAAGTGTACAATCTGTTGCAGTCAAATAAGAAATGAGAGAAATGGCATGAATCATTATTAATGTTAAACTCTGGTCCCCAAAATACAAAATGCTTACCATAGATTTTTCTCCTTACGGTTGCTTTGATTGGATATGAGTATACTGCTAGACTGTTCTTTCTAGTTGCTTTGTTCATGTCCATGGGGTATGTTGACAGGGCAATATTCATGGCAGAAAAAATAAGTGGAGGGTATGTACATAACATTGGAAATCATCAGGGTAAGTTAGTAGAAATATATGCATAAAAGTCAGTGAATTCATGAAATGTAGAGAGCACATCAAGACCCTATGAGAAACTGACATAAATACAGGAGATATTACAGAATATTTACAAACATCACTGTGAGATGAGAGAAACGGAAGAGGAGTTTGAGCAAAGTGGAGGTTCTTTTTAAGGAAGGAAATGGGGTTTTCATATCACGCTACTAACATTATACTGAGAAACATTCGTGCAAATGAGGTAGGCATATAGCCAATTTTGATCCTAGCAATAGTACTAGGAAGGAGACTAGGAGGTGTTTCTTTACTGTAGAACAAGATTTAGACCATGAGGGAGAGCATTTGACTTAGCTGTACAAATGTTGGAGTCTGCAAACTTCTGAGGGCTTCTGAGTACTGATGATTTCTTCAGTCACTGACTATACGCAATTCAGTGTTGGTAATAAATCTTATAATTGCATTTGCACATTATCTTGAATATTCTGCTGGCTACTATCTCTGATTGGAAGAAACCAGGGTCTGGGAAAAGTGAAGCTCCCTCTCCTGGTGCCCTGTGTACCTCCACCTTAGAGCTGAGCAGTCCCTCGGTCTGCAGGTTAAAGAGCTCTTCTTGTCCATACCAACACCCGGGAGGCTTGTGCTTTTCGTAGTTGGAGAAATAGAACAGGGGCAGCAGAGGGGTGGGAGGGGTCACAGTGGAGAGCAAAATCATCTGCATAAGCGAGAAGTACACATGGAAAAGGAAGAGATCTCTGCTCACCTCTCTGCCACCAACTCTTACTCATCAGTACAAAATGGGAAGGGATAGAGACGTTTCTTTTCTTTTGTCTTAGAAAAGCAAATATCAATCAATTAAAACCATCTTTATTTAAAGGTAAGAGAATACCAGAAATCAACGCATTTTTCTGGCTGGACTGTTCTGGCCAAAACCAAATTTTACCTGACTTGTATATTTTAAATCAAAATATGACTTACTATCTGAATCTGGGGGGAGAAAAGCATTTCACTCTATTTCAATTTCCCTTTGTAGTGGAGTGGGGTACATAACAATGTATATCGTTTGACAGTTGTAACAGCTTTCCTTATTACAACTGAGGTTAAGTAAATATGTGTAAAGATGACTTAGGCAATTTCCTCTACCTCCATCTATTTCAAAGAGGTTATTTGAGATGAACTAAAGCAGTTATTTTCTAATGAATATTTACAACATAGTATCACCTGGGAATTTATTTGTGACAATATGAAAATTCAAAAATAAATTGAAAATATAAATACAAGAATCTCTTGGATGAGAGTGATCAAATGGTTTGTATAGAACAATCTGCTGACAGAATTTTCCACTTTTCATGTCAGTGGAGGCATGATCTTTTTCGAATCTTCAAATTCTCTAGTACTCCGTAGTTCAAGTCAGTTGGGAGCTATTGAGGATCAGTAGCTAAGCAACAGATTTAAAGTCCAGAGGCTATTCTCCTATATTTCCTCTGCCAATAACAGCATGAGATGCTGAGCAAACCATTTAACCTTCCGATTTCACCATCCCTCATCTTTTCAACAGGGAGATAATATAGCTTACTTCTCACAGCTTGGTGAAATCTCTCTTAAATAATTCCTCAAATACAATGGAAAAGATTCTCTACTGTATTCTTATAAAGTAAAAGCAGATCTACTTCCTGCTTTTTCCACATGATGTGCAAACTGTTGGAGCCAGTATTTCCTAATAGAGAAACATTCCTTCACCGTGCCTTGAGGTTTCCCAAATAACCCTTAGTAATTTTCTGATATTTCAACAACTACCAAGTCATGGACACATTTACAAATGAAGCTAAATTTATTTAATTCCCTTAATATTTATGGTTATATGTAGAATCTGTTTAACTGTTCTTAACATTTGAAGATTACTTCTTACTAAAGATAAACCGTGAGGAGCAGTGCATTTGAATTCTATAGCATGTTGATATAGACAAAGAATAAATGTCTTTTTTACCTCCTATTAAAATCTTAGATTTGCCTGTGATCCTAGTTTTTTCTTGAAGTGCCTACTCAAAAGGAAAAAGTAAAAAGAAACAGATATGAAATTAAGTAGCGAAAAAACACACCTCTACCTCAATGTTTTCTAAGTAAAAGTTACCTTTGCTTCTTTCTGTTCAGAGTTGATTCTAAACTACACAACATGAGCTATGCAGGGTGGGAGGTGAGAGAATATTGGTTGGCAGGGGTATGTCTCCAGGACCCAAATGACAAAGTCTTTTATATAGAGGAGTGATGATTTTACATAATGCCTAATTTATTCTGTGTTTCTTTTTTTTCTCAAGTCTTAGTAGAAGGGTGTACAAAGACAGTTTTCATAAATTTGCTCATAGAACACCAGTTTCCCTGTTTGGATGAAATAAGACTGTCAAAGTAACCTCCTCATATACCTATCATTAAGATGTGCATATCCAGCAGAAGTTTACACATCCATTATGGAGCCAAAGATAATATTACAAAAAAGTATTAAGTGCATATCTATTAAATGAAAAATTTGCGATGTGTCATATTTCATATGTTTTTATTTTATTTTTAGAGAACTTGCCAAACAAATGAAAATACTGGGGAAAATAGAGTGTAATTTTTCCATTTGAAATTTACAGTGAGAGCTTGACAAAGTTGATGTGTCTTCAATTATTAAAACTCCTTTAGAATCATATTACTATACAAGATAATGTAGAATTTGGACACATTTGAATAACCACCATTAGTTGCTGCTGTGGCAGCGTATCAACAAGGAGAGGATCTAAGCAGGTGGAGACGACGGAGAGAAAATATCCTCGTATAAACCAAAGCTTTAGAAGACTAACACTAAAGCAAAACTCTAAAAGCTCCTTTATGCTCCAAATTCATTTGCATTTCCCTAATAATGACACTGAAACCACCTTTTAAAAACTGGCCAATATTTTTCTTACAATTTACATCACTTCCTCCTTTCTTGTTCAAGATTTCTGTCACCATAAAGCACATCGTCTGTCGTTATAAGGTATATAATTCTTTTCAAAATTTAAATATGTGTTCTGATTTAGCCTCTGTTCCTGAAATGCTGAGAGTATGTAATAAGATTCTTTTTGGCTCTGAGATGTAAAGTATCTACTACTTCATTTTGATACATTTGCCAATATGACAGTTTTAAGATTTCTATTTAAATTTAGCTTTTATAACAATAACAGATTATTCTCTAAAAGAAAAAGACCATTTACCCAAATTGTAGAAAATTATACGTGATCATTCTGAAACTTAAAGTGTTCCTTCAGTCTATCAAAATAATCTCTCTCCTTAAAACAAAGTAAAGAGTAGACAACCAATTTGGTGACTCTGGATTTCTCCAGTCCTATTTCAAAAAAGTTCAGATATTGTCAAGATCTTAGATTTTGAGTAAGATGTCTCAACTTAGGATTTAGGTATAACTGGGCATGTTAGTAGGACTAAAATTTGCTTTTAACACCAAGGAGCTTTCTAAAGAAAAAACTCATCCATAGAATAGAGAGAATACATTTAAATTTGATTAGAAACAATTGGTCAGTATCTGAGAGAGGGACTAATTCTAAATAAAATTTAATTTCTGTCACTCCGATTGTGCTCTGACTAACCATTTTGGATTCCTGGTTTTCAGTTCTAGGGTAGGGTGGCTTCAGTAAGAGACTAAGAATAAGCAAACACAAACACTCCTTTAATGCACGGCATTAACAACATTGATGTAAAAAGTGTCTAAAGTGTGATAGGAGGTGGTGCTACAGTTGCTCTAGCAGTGGCAGGACAGTGGCCCAGGAGCAAACATCAGCGCTATTGACCAGCGCTATTGGCAGCTTCGGTATATACATGGACAGCAGCCCGCCCATGTGGCACTAGGGGCACGCAGTAGCCCTAGTGCCATTAGATTAGTCAGTGAGTACATAAATTCCACTTTTATCATCTAATCCAGCTCTTTGCAAACTTTAACATGCATATGAATTACCTGGGGATCTTAGTGAAATTGAAGATTCTGATTCAGTGACTCTGAGGTAAGGCTTGAGAGTCTGCATCTGAAGAATGTTTCTACATGATATTGATGCTGCTAGTCCATGAATCAAACTTTAAATTGCAGGACTCCAAAGCATCTAGAGTTAACCAAAGTAAACTAGAGCAAGGAAAGAGAAAATTGGTAGGCATTCTGAGATGAAAATCCCTGGTGAAAAACCAAATGATTTAGAAGAAATGTAGAGTGGTCTCAAGATCCAATAGCAGGAGGATGCAGCTTTTCTAATAGTGTTCTGACTCCTGTTCGGTTAGTTAGATTCAGAACATCTGTTACATGTGATAAGTATCTAATCTTAAATCTAGCACCTTTCTTTCCCATTTGAGCTCGATATATTAAAAAAAGAGTGCTTTAAATTGCAGGTGCAAAATTATTGTATTACTTTTTTTCTCTTTTTGTACTCCTTCTGTGGGTTCAGGACACAGGGAGAACTCTAAAAACATTAACTGAAGTTATTCAGAAAAGAATCCAAATTGCCAATGTACGTCTTGTGCTTCAAATACTCTTGGTTGAAGAAGTTGTAACAATTTATCACAACTTAATCATAGTTCACAAGAGCTAAGCGAACTAAATTATATCATAATGGTATGATTAGGAAAAGATGGTTGGAGGAAAGATGTCGATAAATATAGAAGGCATCAGCACCCAAAAGAACCTTAATAAGCTCTTCTCTGTTTTTTCTTTGATTAAACTTTTGTCAGAATATTCTATCATGTAGTGGGAAGCTTCGTGAACTGCGTCAGAATCCAACCACTCATCAAAGTCACTTACTGGAGACTATAATCCTGGTGGAGGAACCAACATCCAGCATGGCACCAAAGCAACAGAGCAGCAGTGGCTACTAAGGGGTATGGGGAGAGGGGATCCTGTGTACCACCGGGCTCTGTGGGGAGGTCAGCCAAGATTTCCAGTGTTTTAAGGAAGTTTTTAAAGGCTTAACTGAAGGTAGTTGGACCAAAAATTCCTTGAACTTCTGGCAGGAAGGACTCAAGATTTGAAGATGTATTGAGCAGGTGCAGTAACTGGACCAGTATCTCAGCTCTTGGGGATTGATGCCAACTGAGGGACAATGGGAGTTATATACCACAGTGGAAGATATCCAACACAGACAGATTACAACTGAGCATTGGATGCCCCAAGGACATATGTAAGCACCCTCCCCAGTGAACATAGATGTCATTCCAAGCAAAGAGAGGGTGAAGGAACTGAATCTCTGGTAGATGAAGTTTAATGCTGAATTGATATAGTAAATCTCAAAATAGCCAAGGAAACACAGAAATGATGAGTGAATCGTGAAATGGCTAGACTCTCGTTTGTTGGCATCTATTGAATGGAATGTGAGTGTAGGACTAAACATAAACATCGAAAAAATAATTTATTCTTCACCCAAGTTTTGATTATGAAATTTGTCTCCCTACTATTTTGTTTTACATGAACACGCCACTTAGTGTTTTCTTTTTGTAAAATTTTTATTCTTCTGTGATGAAGACATTTAAAAATAGAATTTCACATGTGATGCTTTCATTTTATATGCTTTTTCAAACTACTCATACTTTTCTTACCTTTTACCAGAGTTTTCCATTATCTTTGAATTTAAATCACTGCTTCTTCATGTAGTCCCCTATTGATAAAATGCTAACTATGAGCTAGTTTCTGTGAAGAGCTTTCGTACATTCTCTCATTTATTTATCACAAAACTCCATTAAATAGGTACTATTGAGATCCTCATTTTATAGAAAAAAAATCTTGATTTAATAACTTACTGAAAGTCAAATCGTTAGAAAGTGGGGCATGTAGTATTTGAGTTTAGCTCTAGAGCCTGAGCAATTAACTGTCATGTAATACTTCTAATAGCTGGAGATATCTTATGGCAAACTTGAGAAGTAAAATTGGAGTTGATGTTAATTTCCTATTCCCAGACTTAACAGCGATAGACAGCATTGTCCTTTTGATATCTGCCACTTCAACAGGAAACCTATTTCATGTGGACAAGACCTTTATGTTTAATTTGGAGACCTTTCCTTATCTATTCAACTCCAAATCCATGCATTTCAGGTGAGAGAGGCCTGATACAGTAGTGAGGCCCGTGACCCAAGCCCATCTGTGGAGCACATCCATAAAGGGTCTATTTCCCTTTGAAGACAATACAGAGTTACAAGATTTGTCTTGGACTTCTGGAACAGAGTCAGGAGTTCTTCCCCATTATGTATGAACTTGAGGGCATGTAAGAGCTGGAGCTCTTGCAAGCATTTTGCTAAGAGGAAGTCTGTGAGCCAAAAAGCAAGAAGCCACATTGTCTGAGTGTCTGTATCAGCTGCAGTTTTCATTTTCATTACATGATTCAAGAATCCTTTGTTTTATTAAATTAATATGGTTGGGATCTTTGTCACTTGCTGCTAAACTAATATGGAATATAAGTGATGCCTGAAGTGAGGCCATTTGATTTTGAATGAACCCTTCAGTCGTGGATAACACTAATCTCATCACTGAAATAACCGTGCGAGGCCCAGGGTCTACCAGACTGTCCTAGATGTGGCGTGCATTTGTTCATACAGAGTACACACGAGTCCAGGAGAGGGGTCATCTAGCTTCTCTCTTATGATTTTTACTACATTTTACTGTCTGGAGATATTTCCAGCTCTAATCACAGGATACTATTTCCTCCCCAACTAAAACCTGTTTCTGTCTTGATTCTTACAGGTTTTATTTTTTTTCTGGATTTTCTCATCTCTTTACAGTTTGACCCAAACTTTCGTTTCTGCCTCTTGCATTTTTCCTTTTGTTTTGCCTAACCTTTCAGAAACTACTTTTCACTTATCCTAAAATGCTCTCATCCTTTTGCATGTCTCTGACAGGATACTTCCTAAAATTCTAGTTTAGCTCAGAGACCAGACCTGAGCCTTTTTTGAATCTTAAAATTTCCACCAAGCTAGAAACATCTCGTTCTCAGTTTTCTTGATCACCCTGAATCCTGAATGAGAGGATACATTATTGAGAATGTGTCTGTGCCAATTCTTGTTGGATAAAAATTTCAGATATTTTATTTTCCCTATGTTTTAACAACTGTTTTCCTTATTTTCCCCTAACATTTGCTTTTTGAACCCATAGTATTTTTACCCTTTCCTACTTTTTGTTCCCTTATAGGATCAAACAGTGACCAATTTCTTAAAGTCTTTGCTCAAAGTACTTTGAATTTTGGGAAACAGCAGGTGCAGATGCCCCTTCAACAATATCAAGAGTGTAAAAAATGCATTCATATTAATCCTAACAAGATGTTATTACAGTTTGTCTAATAATACAAAGATCAGATTATTAAAAGGAAGGAATTTTTGTCTGTTTTGTTATGATTTCAAAGATAAACAAATACAGGTCAAAGAACTGCATGTTTTTAAAAAAGACTGAGTTAAAAATACTCTTAGAAATAAAACATTACTGGGGCTGGCCCGGTGGTGCAGCAATTGGGTTTGCATGCTCCGCTTCAGCAGCCCAGGGTTCACCAGTTTGGATCCAGGGTATGGACCTACACACCACTTATCAAGCCATGCTATGACAGGCATCGCACATATGAAGTAGAGGAAGATGGGCACAAATGTTCGCTCAGGGCCAATCTTCTTCAGCAAAAAAAAAAAAAAGAAAAGAAAAGAAAAGGAAGATTGGTGGCAGATGTTAGTTCAGGGTTAATCTTCCTCAAAAAAAGAAAAAAGAAATAAAACTATTTTTGTAACGTAACATTATCTACCTAATGCCAAATTATCACCAAAAAGCATCAATTTTTAGATATTTTAAAGTATTTATTTCTTTGTGTATTTGTGTGTGTGTATTTGTGTATGTGTATATTCCACATCACGTCAGTTAAAAGCTCTATCTATTTAATACCCAAACTATCTCTCGCAGAATGATTATTGTTTTTATTGTGGTTCGCATCCTCTCTTTTATCTTCAAAGTTATCACAATAGTTTAGGACCTTATTATTCTGAGATAATTGCTCTTAGGCCTCCTCATCTCTGGATTTCTGGCCTCCTACAGACACCTTCCTTTCCATCCTCCAATCTGTTGGCAATTTAAAATTTTAAATTGCAATCCCAGTCATGTCACTCAAAGGCTTATGCAGTGAATATCAATAAATCAAAGTTTTATTTATTTATTCATTTCATAAAAGTATAATATTGGCACTTTTAAAAACATGGAACTCTACATATTTTGTCCTATGAGAAGGTGTTATACCTAAAGAGAAGTTAAGCAGACTGGTAGTCTGTCAGTGTTTAAAGCATCCCTATCGGGACAGGATTCAAATTATTCTGTTGTCCACATCAGGCACTCTTCACAAGTTTCAGTTCTTCCTCTTTAATAGAAAGAGGTTAAATATATCTGCATGAGAAGGCTGTCCATATAAAACAGGAGAATTATCTTAAGGCTAAAATGCTGATGCTAATAAGTTAGAATACGCCTCTCTTACAACGAGTGGATGAGCTGTGAAAATCTGTACCACAGGATCTACAATATTGGTTCTGACAGCTCTTTTAGGGCTTGCCCTGCAATTTATATAATCCAGTTGCTCTAGAGATAAAATAATCTTATAAAATATTATGAACAAAACACGTTTCTGTGTGGCTTATTCAGTACGCCACTGAAGGTTTTGTCTCAGTTATTTTTGAAGCTCATAAATACTCCTAGAGAAAGGACAATTTATCTTTCCAAATTTTACATAGCTGGACCTTTGGCAATGCCTCTGCCACATATAGTGTTCGTATCCTTGAAAATAATAAGTTACCTCAGCAATATATTGACCTTATAAAGTCAAGGGTTTTCATGTTGAGACAGACTCTTAGCTTTAGGGAGAAAGATATGAGAAACTCAACTTCTTATTGATGTTCTGACTGCCACATGGAGCATTAAGAACTGTAAGGATAGTACAGGCATATATGTATGAGCTTTAAGTGGTCACACAGCATGCAAATCCAGGGGACCCATCACGCATCCCCGCCGTAACTTTCCCTTCAAGGGACTATTCAGCAGTCCCTTGCTGCTTAAGAAGTGTGCAAATTATTCACATTGCTATCCAAGTCCTTTTGTAACATGATTCTCAAACCATATTAACCAGTCTTTCTCCTATTGCTTTACTACTGATGTCCAATATTGAGTAGGGGTCTGAAAACTTTTTCAGTAGAGGGCCACCGTGAATGCTTTAGGATATGCCAGCCACAAACACTTTTCTTTTCTTCTTCTCCTACTTCTTCTTTTTCTTTTTCTCCTTCTCCTTCTTCTTCCAATCCTTTAAAGAGGTAAGACATAAAAAGAAAAAAATTTGAGTCTCTTAGATCATACAAAAACAGACGAAGGGCCAAATTTGGCCCTTTCAATATTGTGAAATATCTCCAAGGGCTCCTTTAAGGTGAAAGTTTTTGCTGGTGTTACTTGGGCTGGGCCATCTTTATCTTCCTTATTGCAACCATTTTTCTCACTATGTCTCTAAATTTGCCTTCACTAAGACCTCCTGGCTATATACGTAGAGTCTTTAGAATGGTGGTAGCATCAACATCCCCATGGCCAGATATTTCTTCTGTATTCTCACTTACGTTCAATTCAGATTTGTTTTTTCTTTTCAGTATTATCACTTTCCATTTCTTTGTTGCATTTTCACCTTCATTGGCCAATTGCCTCATCCTTTAATCCATTTTTGTAAAGGCCACACGGGCTTCATTGTGAGACAAGGAGTCAGTACAACTACAAGTTTCGCTGTATGAATAACAGGGGCACAGTGACCAGTTACTGATAGACTTTGACAGATGTGATTAGCCACTGATCGTGATGCGTATCTGTTATTTACATAATGTTTTGTGGACTGAAGAGTAATCAGTAAAGTTTATACATTATGCAACTACTTGCACTTAAATTTGAACTGCCTTGTTGGGACAACGGTATTAGTTTACAAAAATACAGTACCTGAACTTTGAAAATTTGAAAAAGTTAAAAAAATTAAACAAGACAGGTATGTAATTACATTTGGTCTCTCTCACGAGTTTCACTCTCTCTACTTCTCAAAAGTAATTTCTCTTTGCTTCCTTCTGTATTCTTTTCCTTCAGTTTAAAACATGTGAACATAAATTGGTAAAAAAATTAATTTGGGCTTTTTAAAATTTCTGTTCCACAATAAATGGGACACTGAAGCCTGGAACAGCACCTGGGACATAGTATATGTGCAATAGATACTTATTGGATGAATAGCTAGTATTTGCTTCAAGTTCTTTTCACTGGACATTAATTAAAGATTCTTTCACAGTGGCACATACAGAGTTGTTGCATTCATTATAATGGCTGCATAATATTACGTAGTGTCAATAAAATTATATTTTGTATATTGTTTCCCTATTAATGGAAAATGATTTTTACTTCTATTTTTTGCTATTATAAAAAAATTGATATTCTTGTTTATATCTTTTACGTATTGGTGGAATATTTCTCTAAAATCCATAGTTAATTGCTGCAATTTTTCCCTTTCCCTAAATATATCTTAAATTTTTATTTGATATGGTGTCAATGTTTTGATAAGTTTGTCCCTTATGTAACCTGGTTTAGAGTGTAGATTGGCATACATAAATTTGTAATTTATGTAGTTACACATATCAAACCTGAAAATCTCTTCTTATCAATTAATTGATGATAAAAACAAAATGTCCTGCACATAGTGATTGTGAGTCTTGCATGAAATGGTCTACCAAGGTTACTTAATTTGCAGTAGGATGTTATGCAGTTCTTTGTTAAGTAAAGAGCAAGAAATTTAAGGGAAATTATACACTGAAATATTATCTTATACAAATACTGCCTCTGATTTTTTGTTTTGTAACTCTTGGAGTCAATATTTTTATTAGTAGTAATATAATAATCACTCTAAAATTTTTGTCTCCTTAACTAATAATAGTTTTAAATATCTTTTGGGATTATAAATATCACTGTATACTATTTATATTCTTGTATTTTAAGATTTTAAGATATATTCATCCAAATTTTATTTTTAAAACATTTGCTGTATCTCAGTATCACCAACAATCATTACCCTACATTTTCATTCTCTTTGCTCTGTGATGTTCTAGAATGATGATTCTTTCCATGCTTTTGAAGAAATAAATGATAAAATATTTAAAGCCTCTCATAAGCAGCAGACAGGGTTCTGACAGCTCTCATACACTGTCCTCTGGATGAAAGATGTCTGCAATTATCTTGAATGTTTAGCACTTAAAGTATAATTTAAAATGATAAGAAGAAATATTTATTTATTTAATATTTATAATTAGATTTAGTTCAGGATTTTAAAAGCCATTTTAGAACAGCTATGAAAAGAAAAGATAAAGGGCATAGCTATAAATACTACATATCTTAGCTTTTGTGAAAATAATCTGGTTTTGCTCTTGAACTGTCATCTTGCCTGACACTGGGAAGGAAGACAACTCCTAACCAAATATGGCTTCACCTCTTGGCTCCCAAAGGCCAATTCAGTTCAAACTAAGCTGTGCTTGTGAAGACCCCTGTCTGGGCGGGTGCAAAGGTTGTGATTTCTGCTGAACCACTGATGGCATGCAAGCAGTTGCATCTACCAGCAGACGAGATCCAAGGCTGATTTGCCTACACAAATGCTTTAGCAATAAAGTTAGAGAATTCCTAGAGTAAATAGCTATAAATTTGAGTTTAGTTCATAAATATATTGTCAGAACACTAGACAAAACAGCTTTACAGTCATTTTATATGTTTACAAGGTATATTAATTATCAGATTGAGCTGTACAATATTGCTATTTTTTAGGGTCAAAAATGTTGAACATCAACTTCATATGGTTCAAATCAACATAAGTAAGATTAACCTTCATGCATTCCTTTGCAAATTGAAATCAGAGTCCTGAGGATTCTCTTTTTTTTAAAGGTTGGCACCTGAGCTAACATCTGTTGCCAATCTTTTTTCTTTTTTTCTTCTTCTTCTCCCAAAGCCCCCCAGTACATAGTTTTATATTCTAGTTGTACGTCCTTCTTGTTGTGCTATGTGGGATGCTGTATCAGCATGGCTTGATGAGCAGTGCTAGGTCCGAACCCAGTGTCCCAAACAGTGAAACCCTGGGCCGCTGAAGTGGAATACGCGAACTTAACCACTCGGCAACGGGGCTGGCCCCAGAGTCCTGAGGACTTTAAGAAAATATTTTTAAAGAAAAATCCTGCCCTAATCCATTTTCTACATTGAGCCAAATGATAATCAGTAAAATCAAAACAAAAAGTTAAAAGAATCATTTTTAAGTATCATAAAACAGAAGGTTATTAATTCAAATCTCTTTTCCAATATTGAGATTTAACTACTTGAAGATATTTTTACTTTTTTTCCCCCAAAACTTACTTGTATCCATTTCTTCAGCATGAGGTAGGAAACAAGATTTCCTCAAGCCATCAAATAAATCATTTTACAGGGTTCTGTGATCATAAAGAATGTGGTAATCTGAATTACTTCTGACGGAAGTGGACATTTACCCTTTTATACCCACTATTCTATATTTAACATTCACATGTCATCATTTCTTTAAAATGACTTTGGAGGGATGTGTAACTTTTGATAAGAATTACAAGGAGATCAAAATAAAAAGTGAATTGAAATGAAAATATCCATCCATTATATAAGGTGATATAACTATTCTGATTATAATATATTCCTAGCTTATTTAGTGAGCTCTAAAAAAGCATCTTATCTAATCCTAAAGATTAATTTAATTTTAATTTTTTTCCCTTCACCTTCCCAGGAGCCACTGGGACATGATTACAGAGAAACTTGCTAAGAGATCTTTCCATTTTCCAGTTGCGCACTCTGCGATTCTTCTTCAAACAGCTTTCACTCATATCTGGCCACTATGAGGACTAAGAGCCGACGTGGCGCATGCGTAGTAGTGTGCACGTGCGTGCGTGTGTGTGTTCGCGTGTTCACTTCAGCTTTGAGTACGCATTCTGAAAATCCTTAAAATTTAATATATCTTTTTTCTTTTTCAAATCTTCATGCTATACAGGAAAGTTGCCTAACTAAGGACGACAATGCACTCTTTAGATTTTATTTTAGCTTCTTTTGGTTTATAAATTCTGGAAACTGCACTGATGTTTTATGATTGAAGTATTTTCTTACTTTCTTTTACTCAATCTGTATTCTCACAACCTTTAAACAATGACTTCTAACTTATGACAGTTTTTCTTTAAAAAAATGCATTTATCTATCTAAAAATGAAAAGTAGATATAGGCTTTCTTATATGAAAGTGCTCCATTGTGTGGTTATCTGTTTGTATACAAGAAATAAACGGCCACTTCCTTCAGGTGATAAATCTACATTCTTAGGAATGCTTAATTTCCTCTGACAACCAATTTGTTTTTGAAATATTACCCGACATAATAACCACAAAATGTAATCGTTGCAATAAAGTACAAATAGGTGAGCATATTAACTGGTAAACTACTTTGACACTGTTGGGGTTTTGTTTTCCAAAATAAGGATCTCAAGACCAATGCTCTTTGACTCACAATAAATTAAGAAAGTGAGGTTTCTTGTTGGATTATGTCTGTGTCTTTTTCTGGTCTCAGAAGTGTATATCCTGTATATTATTTGATTTTCCTTGTACTATGTATATAGGACAGCCTGTGTGAACTCAAGAGCAATGGCTTAATATTGAAGTAGAAAACTATTTCATTATGCACTAGCTGTAGCATCTGGGTGTTGTTGAAGATGTCCCATTGTGCACAATTAGGTTTCCAGGCTTTATGCCAGAAATCATCGGAATTCTGGTTAATCCAGATGATTCCTGAACAACTAACTTAATGTAATATTCCACTTCACTTTTTTTTAAAAAAAATTCTTTTTTACCTGCATTTTCCCTGACTTTGACAGAGATATGTAAGGATTTGTGTATGCTTGTAATATGCTATGATAATTTAAATGTCAGTTAAATCAATAACCGTGACAGAGTTTTAGAATAAGAACCACTTTGAGGTCTAATTCTTTCATCAATATAAATTTTCAACTGACAAGAACATGAATAGGAATTACAGCCCTGTACCAAGAAATAGATTCCTATGGATTGCACCAAGGCTAAGAAATATTTATCATCAGCATGCTTCATCATTTTACCCAGGTAATCGTTGCTTGATTGCATGCTTGGAAATATTAAAACAAACAAAGAGAGTATAGAGAAATGGTAATCATTAAAGACAAAGGCAATGGTGTTCATTTTATCTGAGAGTTTTATTGATAACGTACACTAGAGGGTAGTGGCAGTTTGCAAAGACTGCTGTAATAACATTATCCTGCCAATGTGCCGAGCTCCTTTTCCAGAGCAAGCTTTGAAACCTAGGATGCTTACTTGAAGACTAATATGGAAGTTATGCACCTGTTTTTAATAATATTTTGTCATCAGATTTGAGCTTTTATCTGTTATCAAGTCTGATATTATATAGATTATTTCATACCACTTTTGTGTTAAAAACTAGGATGTGAATGAGAGATAGTTAAGAAAGTTCATATTTTTTGCCACATTGGTTTACATCCAAACAGATTTGAATACTGTTCCCTGATTAATGTGGTGATTTGCACTATATTGGTTGTGTATGGAAATTAGGCATTCCCTACAAATGCACAGATACAATTAGATTGAAGATGCTTCATCTAAAAACAAAACTGACAGCTTAGCAAAAAATGTGAAATAAACTATATGTGAACTAAAAAAGAAATATTTAGTGAATTTACTGCAGTGACTGTTATAGAGCATAAATGTACAAGGATAAATACTCTAAGGTCAAGAACCAGAAGATATGGGAAAAATTGAAAAAGAATTTTTTATTTTCCTTTTTAATAGTGTTGTTTTTTTATTTTTTCTAGGTCTTCCAATATATTTAAATCCTATAGAACTCTTAATGTTCTTAAGAGTATTTTCTATTCATTGTCTCCTAGCATTTCTAGGTTCCTTAAAATTTAAACTTAAAAAAAAAGAGTAATTCCACGTGCAGAACAGAATGGCACTAACATATCTCAGTCTCAAATAACTTGGATATAAAACCCAATCAAAATAGCAATATAGACACGGAATATCCTAGAATTGAGGAAGAAGTTAGGTATCAGCCTCAGTGTACCACCAGTTCTGCAAATAGAGTGATAGGAAGACCATAGATGTAGATGAAAGAGGGAAAGAATATGAGAATGATTATTTAATCAAATATGCTTTCACAGATGAGACATTTTATCAATTTGGAATTTGTCAGTAAACAGATAGCCTACTCAAAAGGGGTGATTGAAGGAAGTTCAATGAAGGGGCTATTTGCAATTGTGCCAGCAGGAAAAGTGAAGCACTTGGGGCTAGTAATGCCCATTCCACCCCGAGACGAGAAGGAGCAAGGAGAGGTCGCTGTTTCCTGGACCTAGCAAGACCTGCGGTTCAAGGAGACAACTCAGAGATCTGTTAATCCTTCCTCTGTGCCTTTCTCATTCCCACCACCCATGTAGGTAACAAATTTGATAAGTTTCTGATTTGTCTTCCTGTGGTTTTATCTTACAAAAATTAGCAGATACCCAAATTTTTTCTTATACCCCTCTTTCTACACAAAATATAATATAGCATGAACACTCTTTTGTGCCTTGTTTGTTTCACTTGACAAGATATCCAAGACATTATTACATATCAATTTATAAATATCTACTCATTTTTTTAAAATATAGCTATTTAGCACACAATTGTGTGGATGGATCACAGTTTATTCAACATGTGAAAGGGTATTTAAACCATTTCTAAACTGTTGTGATCACAAATAATGCTGCAATGAATAATCCTGTGCGGGTGTATTTTCACATTGTTGGAAATCTACCTTGAAGGTACATTGTTAGAAAGTAGATTTGCTGGGTCAGAAGGTAAATTCATATGTATTTTTATTTATTTTCTTAAAGATTGGCACCTGAACTAACAACTGTTGCCAATCTTCTTTTTTTTCTTCTTCTTCTCCTCCCCAAAGCCCCCCAGTACATAGTTGTATATTCTAGTTGTAGGTCCTTCTGGTTGTGCTATATGAGATGCCACCTCAGCGTGGCCTGATAAGCGGTGCCATGTCCACAACCAGGATCCGAACCAGGGAAACCCTAGGCCACCGAAGGGGAGGGCACAAACATAACCACTTGTCCACAGAGCAAGCCCCAATTTATATGCAATTTTATAGATACTGACCAATTACCCTCCTTAAGAGTTGTACAATTTTATATTCCAACATCAATGTTTAAGAGTGTTTGTTTTATGACAACCTTGTCAAAAGAGTATATTGTCAAGCTTTTTAAATTTTGCCAAAGTGATAGTGGAGATGTATCTCAGTCTAGAATTATTTTGCATTACTCTTATATTCACTGAAAATGAGTACCTTTTTATATATTTAAAGGCCATTTTTATATCTTTTTATGAAGTTTTTCCTATCAGATTTTGGTCTCATATATCCCAATTTTAAGAGATGCTTATGTATTAGGGATGTTTGCTCTTTATCTATGATTTAAATTACGTATTTTTTTTGCAGTTTTTGTCTGTCTTTGATTTTTCTTATGATGACATAGAGAAACACATCCACGTTATCTTCTAGTGTTTGTATGTTTCTTTTTTATGTTTAGATTTCCAATTGGTTGGAGTTTATTCTTGCAAGTAATGATACGTATGTATCCACTTTTTCTTTTTAATGACTATACAGTTGTCCCTTCACCTTTTACTTTAAAAGGAAGTTATTCTCTTTCCTAGTGATTGGATGCCGGTTTTTGTCGTATACTTGATACTCCTATGCACATTTAATGATGGTGTAATTATGCTTTTGTATATTTTAATACCTGCCAGCGTATTATCCCTCTTCATAGTCTTTCCTCTTCAGTAATTTCTCAGTTAATTTTCCATAATCATTTTTCTTTGTCTTTTTTTTGGTGAGATCGTCCCTGAGCTCACTTCTGTGCCAATCTTTCTCTATTTTGTATGTGACTTGATGAGTGGTGTGTAGGTCCACACCTGGGACCCAAACTCACAAACCCCGGGCTGCTGAAGCAGAGAGTGCAAACTTAACTACTATGCTACAAGGTCAGCCCCCATAGTCATTTTTCTTTATGAATCTTAGTATTGACGTGTCTAGCTCCCCTGAATAAGTTAGAGAAAACCAACAACCCTAATTGATATTTTTTATTGGGATCATGTTAAGTTGATAAATATCAACTTAGAAAATTAGAGAGAATTTGACCTGTATAATGTCCAGTCATTTTACCCAAAAATAAGACACATCTTTCTGTTTCGGTCCAGTTGACCTTTAATAAGTGCACTTTGTAGTGTTTTCCTCACGTAGGTTTTGCATACCTTTATTATTGTTACTATTAAATCTTTTTTGCTATTATAATTTTATTTTGTGCATTTTGAACATTTTTAGTTATTAACATTATACCTGTTGCATTAAAAAATTTGAACTATTTTCTAAATTTACTATGCTCTGAAAAACTTATGTGAGGTGAAGTTATCTGTTCTTTCCAAGTTTGGTTGAACTCACTTGTGTAAACGTTGGGACCTGGTGCTTTGTTTTAAGAGTTCATCTGGGAAGGATGAAATCTGACTTTCCACTGTGAAGTGGCAATACAGATAGGTCACCCTCATTCAGTCTGGGGTTGTCTTGGCTTGAGACTGGATTGAATATTTCCCAAGGATTGTTTCTTCATCTCACTCTAGGGTGTAGCCCTTCTGGAATTCCAACTGTGAGTGTGGAATGTTTACCAAGGCCTTTTCTCCTTTGCGGACCCTGGAATCCATGTTTTTGGTCTTTCAAGCACTGGCTTCTGCATCTTTCTGCTTAATTTCTTATACTCTCTATTCTGTGCCACTTACCAGTCAGCAAATGTCTTCAGCTATAGAAAAACAGGCTTATGTTTTCTTTTAATCCAGGATATTTGTTTCTGAAGTCTTGGGTCCTGTGATAACCTTACAATGTCTTCAAACAAATATTTATTTGGAATGCATCTCAGATTTCTAACGTGATCTTGGTGAGAACAAGCAGGAATAGCAACAAGCTCTTTTTCTTTAGTAGATGAAGAAAAATGAACTTTGATATTAACAAAGAGTTTAGGGAATAACATTCTTGCAATTCCCACTATGAAGATTTTGTCAATATGTTATTAACCGTCTTTTATTGTTAATATGATCTGTGGAAAACGTTCTGTCTAGAATACAATGACTGGAAAAATATCCCCAATATTTTTGTCTTTCTTCCAAAGAAAGATGAGATCCATAAGCTATTTTGTTCCTTTCTTTGTTTTGGCTGCTTGAAAGCTCAGAGACTCACTTAGTGGAAATATCTGATCCCTTTTTGGAAGGGCACTTGTTTTCTAGGACTTCTGTAACAAAGTACCATAAACTAGGTTGCCTAATTGATAGAAATTAATCGTCTCACAAGTCTGGAGGCTGAAAGTCCATACTCAAGGTGTCAGCAGGGTTGGTTTTTTCTGAGGGCTATGAGAAAAGGACCTATTCCAGGCCCAGCTCTTTGGCTTGTGGTTGGCTGTCTCCTCGCTATATTTCTTCACATCATCTTCCCTCTATGTGTATCTGTCTCTGTGTCTAAATTTTTCGCTTGTATATTATAAGGAGACTGATCTTGTTGGATTAGGACCCACCTTAATGACCTCATTTTTACCTGACTACTGCTGTAAAGACCCAATCTCCAAATAAGGTAACATTCTAAAGTACTGGGAGTTAGGAATCCAGCAAACCTTTTGAGGGGGAACACAATTCAACCAGTAACAAGAAACAAATGTAATATAAAAGAAAATATACATATATATGCACTAATTCTTTGGAAAAATAGTTATACTTACAAAATTAATAGCTTACGGATTTCTGATGTGTGAAAAGATTAACTGGGAACTAATTCACAGTAAGCAGCCTAAAACAGCAAAAAGTATTGGTAAAAATAAGCTGATGTAAGTCTTTCAGATTTTCCTAAGAGCTAGAACAAACAAATGGAGTATATTATTAGCTCTTCCTAGGCAAATGCTGTTCACAATTGGATTAATAATGTGGGAACATCAGTAAGCCTATTGATTTTTCTCTTCTCAATCGTGATTTAAATAAATTTCTTTGATTTAAATAAAAATCGTTGAATCTCTTACCATAAAATCAGGTACACTGTCATGGTTTATTCAGAGCATTCTTAATAGAATGAGCACGTAGAAAATTTTAATAATATCAGAATACTACCAGAAAAGCTGCCTATAAAAGAATATAAGAAACTCTCATTAATCAGACATCCTTGGCAGTGACAAGGTCACTTGCTGAGCTGAATGAAGTAATTTATACAATATTTCCTATTCTTCAGTTAAGTCTGAACTAAATAACAAATCAAATTTGAACTCTCATCATTTTAATACCATTGGATATAAAATTTTATGTGGATCTAATTTCTCAGTGATTTCTGGATGAATATCTTGTTAATAATCTGTTCATTAAGAGATAAAATAATCATGTTCACATATCATTTACTGAATAATTGTTACGTACAACCAATATTTTTATAAATATCTATATCTGTCAGAGTCACAGCAGGAAAAAGATTGCATACTCATACTCAAGTGAGGTTATTCACAAGGTGAAGTTGTCACTTACTGTCCAACCCCTGCCAATCTACTATTAATAAGTCCACCGGAACAAGAGGCATAAACTGGAACTTCCTTGAGTAAGCCATGGTGCAGGTTCATGATAGTGATTGAAAAAGTTTAATAAAGAAACTATTAACATGTAGGCAGGTTAAGAACATCAACAAGAGATGGCATAGTAGTACCACAGAACTAGCAAGATTTGGGAGTCATTGCCATCTCTCGAACAGTAGGAAGAATGGGAGGGAATCATCACTCAAACTCTTAGAGAGAATAGCTGTAGGAGAGAAGCTGTCTGTGTCTTTCAGTAGAGTAACACAGCTAAGCCTTTTTAACCTGACAAGGATGGAGCAAAAACACATCAGTATCCCTCTTCTCCTACATTCCAGTCTTTGGCTGGTACCTCTTATTGCTTAACCTTAACCAAAACCCAGACAGCAAGGAAACCACTGAATATAGTCCCTATAGATCAGGATAGAGAGCAGAATGGAAAAGAATAGAAGGGTTAGGAGAAGGAATGAAAAGTATGTATAAAATTATTGTATACTTTTTCTAAACACATTTCCTTCTACACAGATTTGTCTCCTCTAATTTCAATAGGATAGGCATACTCCCTAAATACAGGTGAGATAAAAGGAGAGAAAGGAGAGTACATAACTTGTCTCTGATCATAGCCTTACTAGGTAGGTAAGGTTAGATTCTAACAGTCTGCTTTAGCCTACTGTGAGGTTTTTCCTGAATGATCAATTTCTCAAACTCTCTCTCGAGATTAAAAAATAGTATGTTGTGGCTCAGAATATTTCCATGGTTGCCATTACTGCTATAATCCTATATGTCGTATTTTAATGTTGAAGTTCCCCTAAATGTTTGACTTTGGAATATGCAAAATGTATAATGTTCTGGTTTTTTTTTTATGATAGAATCCTTAAAACTGTCAAGCGATAATACAACTATGAGATTAATGATAAGTAGAGTGGTTAAAATTAAATCTTCGCTGTTTAAAAGTTCAACCTTTTCTGTTATAAAGAAAATGTGTGTGTGTGTGTGTGTGTGTGTACTGAAGGAACTACTTAAAAGGTTATCTAACTGTTAACTCTGAAAGCCTACTGAGATCTTTCCATCTAAAAACAAAGAATGACAGTGAAACTGAACCAGGGTATGACCTGTATGCTAAACGGCTTAGCATTTTCTGCTCTTGTGTTTTCTTTTGTACTAATCTAGTACTTCTGATTTCATGGTTATATAACTGGAATTTTAGCTTTTATAATTTTAGGAACCATTCTTACATGAAAGATGACATAAAAGTAATTTTCTATTTTATTCATTGAGTTTAAACTAAATGCTAACCGTTGAAAATTAATAAGAAATTATAGGAGTAAATTCTAACCTCAAACTGTTCGAATTGACACATGTACACTTTTGTCCCTTTGTTCTGGAGGTCTCACTGAAGTAAAAGTATAGAAGTTCTAAGAGAAACAAAGATTTAATAGTGAGAAGACAGCAGGGTACAGGAAGCGTTACATAAGCAGTAAAATAGATTTGAATTCATTACTTGGAGAAATAAAATGTATGGGATGAAACATGCAAGAAGACAAAGCCAAGAATACATGATTGGAAACTACTCTTAACAACAGAACTTTATAGAAATTCTGGGTTCAGTGCCAATAGATAAGATGTCATATAGATGCATATAAATAGAGCAAAACTTGGCATTTAAATCCCATCCAATCAAATCAAATATAGTATGAAGATATTGGAAAGTACTCCTCTTCCTCTGCAAGGCATAGATACCTGACCTCTTTTCTTGAAAGGAATAACTTCTTGGAATCCTCAACCAGTACATTTCTGGTTATACCACCTTGGTCAGAACTATGTCACATGGCCATATCTAGTTGCAAAGAAAACTAGAGAGGTGAGAAATTTTAATGGAGGACTTTGCTGTCCTAAGAAAAATTAAAGATCAATTGGTATTAATTTAATGACATATCTATATTTTGAAGACAAATACCAGTGTTGGTCACAAAAAGACAATAAACAACAACTATGCCACAATCTACAATTGTTGAAGAAATTTCTGGAGTGAAAGAAACCAATTGAGATGAACACATTGATAATTTTCTTTGCTTTTATGAGTTTTTTAAAGACTATTTTTTAGAGCAGTTTTAGGATTATAACAAAATTGAGAGGCAGTACAGAACAGAGGTTTCCTATATACCCTCTGCCCTCATACACCCATAGCCTCTCCCATTATCAACATCACTTACTGAAATGGTACTTTTTTTTTTTTTTACCAAAGATGAACCTACATCGACATATTATAGTCACTCAAAGTCCGTAGTTTACCTTGAGGTTCACTCTTGGTATTCTACATTCTACGGCTTTGAACACATGCGTAATGACATCTATCCATCATTATATTATCATTCAGAGTATTTTATTGCCTTAAAAATTCTCTGTCCTCTCTTTGTCTATTCATCTACCTTGCCCTCCTGGCAATCACTGACCTTTTTTTGTCTCCATACTTTTGCCTTTTCTGGATGTACCACAGTTTATTTATCAATTCACCTACTGAAAGGCATATTGAGTGCATCCAAGCTTTTGTAATCATGAATAAAGCTGTTATCAATATCTCTGTGCAGGTATTTGTGTGGATATAATTTTGTAGATCCTTTGGGTAAATACCAAGGAGCATGACTGCTGGATTGTAAGGTGAGAGTATGTTTAGTTTTGTTAGAAACTGCCAAACTGTCTTCCAACGCGGCTGTACCACATCGGATTATCACCAGCATGCACGAAATTTCCTGTTGCTCCACATCCATCCCAGTATTTACTGGTGTCAATGTTCTGGATTTTGGCTATTCTAATAGGTGTGTAGTAATATGTCATTGTTATTTTAATTTTCATTTCCTTGATAACATATAACGTGGAGCATCTTTTCATATGCTTATTTGCCATCTGTATATCTTCTTTGGTAAGGTATCTGTTAAGCTCTTTGGCCCATTCTTAAGCAGGGTGTTTGTTTTCTTACTGTTGAGTTTTAAAAGCTTGTTTAATATTTTGAATAACAGTACTTTATCATACATGTATTTTGCAAATATTTTTCTCCCTGTCTGTGGCTTGTCCTCTCATTCTCTTGACACTGTCTTGCACAGAAGTTTTTATTTTTAATGAAGGCCAGCTTATCAATTATTTCTTTTACGGATCATGTCTTTGGTATTGTATCTAAAAAAGCATCACCATATTTAAGGTCATCTAGATTTTCTCTTACGTTGTCTTCTAGGAGTTCTATATTTTGAGTTTTACATTTAGATCTATGCCTATTTTGAGTTAACTTTTGTGAAAGGTGTTAGTTCTGCTTCTAGGTTTATTTTTTTTCATGTGTCCAGCACCATTTGTTAAAGAGTCTCTCTTCACTTCACTATATTGCCTTTGCTCCTTTGTCAAAAGTCAGTTAACTATATTTATGTAGGTCTATTTCCAGGCTCTCTATTCTGTTCACCAATAGAACACTGTCTTGATTACTGTAACTTAATAGTAAGTCTTGAAGTTGAGTAGTGTCAGTCTTCTAACTTTGTTATTCTCCAACATTGTGCTGGCTACTCTGGGGCTTTTACCTCTCCACATACACTTTAGAATCAGTTTGTCAATATCCATATAATTTTCTGGGATTTTGATTGGAATTGAATTGAATCTATAGATCAAGTTGGGAAGAACTGACATCTTGACAATATTGAGTCTTCCTTTCTACGAACACAGAATATATCTTCATTTAATTAGTCCTTTGATTTCTTTCATCAGAGTTTTGTAATTTTTCTCATATAGATCTTGCACACGTTTTGCTAGCTTTATACCTAAGTATTTCATTTTGGAGGTGCTAATATAAATGGCATCATGTTTTTCATTTCAAATTCCACTTGTTTATTATTGGCATGTAGGAAAACTTTTGTATATTAACCTTATATCTTGCAACCTTACTGTAATTGTCCTTAGTTCCAGGAGTTTGTTGATTCTTTCAGATTTTCTACATAAATGATTTTATCATCTACAAACGCAGTTTTGTGTCTTCCTTCACCATCTGTGTACATGTTATCTCCTTTTCTTACCTTATTGCACTAGCAAGGACTTCCAGTATGATGTTGAAAAGGAGGGGTGGGAGGGGACAGCCTTACCTTGTACTTGAAATTAGCAGGAAAGCTTTGAGTTTCTCACAATTAGGTATGATGTCAAAGTAGGGTTTTTGTAGATGGTCTTTATCAAGCTGACAACGTTCCCCTCTATACCTAGTTTACTGAGAATTGTCGTTACAAATGGGTGTTATATTTTGTCAAATGCTTTTTCTTTATCTATTGACGCTTTTCTTATAGAAACTCATGAGATTTTTCTTTCTTAGTCTTTTTATGTGATGGATTACATAAATTGATTTTTAAATGTTGAACCGGCCTTGTATACCTGAGATAAATCCTGCTTGTCTGTGATGTGTAATTCTTTTTTACATTTTTTTGAATTGGATTTGCTAATATTTCATTGAGAACTTTTATATCTATGTTCATGAAGATATTGATCTATAGGTTTCTTTTTCTTATAATATCTTTGGTTTTTGTATTGGGGTAATGCTGGCCTATAGAATAAGCTAGGAAGTCTTCTCTCTGGTTCTATCCTTTTAAAGAGATTTTAGAGAATTGGTATAATTTCTTCCTTAAATGTTTGGTAGAATTCACCAGTGAACCCATCTGGACCTGGTATTTTCTGTTTTGGAAGGTTGATACTGATTCAATTTCATAAATAGATGTAAACCCATTCAGATTGTCTATTTCTTCCTGTGTGAGTTTTGGCATATTGAGTCTTTTAAGGAATTCTATCCACTTCATCTAGGTTATCAAATTTGTGGGCATAGATTTGTTCATAATATTCCTTTATTGTCTTTTTAATTTCCTTTTGGATCTGTAGTGACCTCCTCTCTTTCATTTCTGACATCAGTTATTTGTTTCCTCCATCTTTTTTTCTTAGGTAGCCTGGCTAGAGGCTTTCCAATTATATTGATCTTTTCAAAGAACCAGCTTTCAGTTGTGTTGATTTTCTCTTGATTTCCTGTTTTTGATTGCATTGATTTCTGATTTGATTATTATTCCTTTTCTTCTAGTTACTTTGGATTTAATTTTCTCCTGTTTTTCTAGTTTCCTAAGGTAGAAACTCAGAATACTGAATTTAGATCTTTCTTCTTTTTAATAACTGCATTAAATGCTATAAATTTCCCTCTCAGCACTGCTTTCAATGTACTCCACAAATGTTGAAATGTGTTTTCATTTAGTTCAAAATATTTTAAAATTTCTTCATGATTTCTTCTTTGTCCCATGTGTTATTTAGAAGTATATTTTTTTAATATCCATGTGTTTTGGGATTTTCCAGTTATCTTTCTGTTATTGATTTTTAGTTTACTTAGTTTACACTGAGAACAGCCAGTGTATGGTTTCTATTCTTTCAGATTTGTTAAGGTGTGTTTTGTGGCCTAGAATCTGGTCTATTTTGGTGAATATTCCATGTGTGCTTGAGAAAATGTACATTCTGCTGTCGTTGAATGAAATATCTCTACGTATCAGTTACATACAGTTGACTGATAGTGTTGAATTCAACTACGTCCTTACTGATTTTTGTCTTGCTGGATCTGTCCATTTCTGAGAGAGGGGTGTTGGAGTCTCCAACTATGATGGTGGATTTATATATTTCTCCTTGCAGTTCTATCAGTTTTTGCCTCTTATGGATTAATGCTCTGTTGTTAGGAACTTTTATGAGATTTTCATGAGCAGATATGTGGTAAGTCAAAACAAACTGACTGAAACTTAACAAAAATAAAATGAAAACATTAATTGGTTATTTATTGACTTCTTAGTATCAGCTAGGCACTGATAAAGTAGTGAAGATGACAGACAAGTGTCCTGCTCTAATAGAGCTTACATTCTAGATGGGAGATAAAGGAGAAAGTGGGAAGGGGGTACAACGACTCAAACACACGCCTGAAAGGTAATTAGAAAGATGGTAATATTATTGGGGAAATTTCTCATCTATATATCACAGTTTCTCTTGACATCACATCCATGGAAACTCATATTCCTATTTAATACTCCATTATAATAATAATTCTATAATTTCATCTCAGCAGACAACTCAATGGGTCATATCAACCAATATCAAACTCCACTTCTCCTAGCCACAGGGTACATTTACTAAATGGATCTTCCTGGGGCCTGTTAACATGTTTTCCTGAGATAAATTAGTCTGGAATGCCCATAAATTATTTTACCATATGTAACTGGCTGACTCTGCCGAATTAGGGCCATTCAATTTTTCTGGTGCTAATAATTCTGTCACTATATATCACACAATATTAAAACATAAAAGAGAAATGCAGGCATCTGCTTTGATGTGGAGGGTTTATGAAGGTACATTGTAATAGTGAACTATTTTAGTGTAGAAAGTGAAAGAATCTAAACTAAATGCAAAATTTCTAACACCACAGACTTCTAGTATAAATTAGATATATATTTTATCGTTACTGATACCTTGTTTTCTTGGTTTTGTTTTCCTTAAAATCACTTCTGTTTTAGGCTGAATAATGGCTCCCAAAGATATCCATATCTTAATCCCCAGAACCTGTGAATGTTACTTTAGATGACAAAAGGGACTTTGTGGATGTGATCCTGTTAAGGATTTTGAGCTGGGGAGATTAAATGAATCTAATCATTGAATCTCATTTAGTGCCCTAAATGATGCAATCACAAGGGTCATTATAGGATGGAGGCAAGAAGGTCAAAAGAAGCAGTAAGAGATGGAACAGCACAAGCAAGAAGCTGAAGCGATGGGAAGAAGGGGCCAGTGGCCAAGGAATGCAGGGAACTTCTAGAAGTTGGAAAAGACAAATAAGTAGATCTCTCCGGAAGCCTTTGATTGATTTGACTGGTTGAAACAAATAAAAAGATTCATTAAAATGAAATCAAATCAAAATTTTAAAGAAGCACAATATAAACAAACTGAAAGTAATATTATATATCAAGGTGGTGCATTAAAAATAATTAGTTCAAATGGATTTAGAACACAGTGTGCTCAGTGAAGGTTTAAAAACAATCTTTCTGAATCGTAATGAAAATAAATAGAAATATATGTATATATATTTTAATTTATATATATTACATATAGTTATATATATAAAATTTAATTTTGGAGATCTATGTGCATGTACAATATTCTTTTCTGATTGCTTACTCAACAACTATATAAGTGAATAAATACATCTTCTTTTGGAATAATAAAAGCAAACTTCATGGGTCCGAGGCAATAAAGGCTGCTATAAGAAATAAATATAAGCCACAGACTCTGACATCACAGAGAATGGCTGAGCAAGGAGCTCAAAGAATCCAGCGTTCCACTGAAACAAACATAAACTGGCAAAAAATGGCAGAATTAACTTTTTCAGAAGTCTGGAATCTAATCCAAAACCTACAGCAGCCAAGGGGCTGCTTAAAGAGGAAGAGGACAGATGAACGGTGGTAAGAGAACATTGTAGCACTTCCACCCACCAGCCTATCTTCCTCCATTGCCCAGCCCAGCAACAGCATCCCTGGGGACAGGGTCTGCATTCCTGGTGTGGCATGTTGGCATCAGGGAGCTAATATGGGCTTGTTCTTAAAATAGTATGGCCATGCATTTGACTCGCCTGGGGGTTCCTCGCAGGGCCCCTGCAGAGGACGACCTTTGTTTCCCACTCTTTAGGCTGGACTGGATTTCCGGGCACCTGTGGAAAGATTAAAGACATACACTAACCGTGCCTAAGGCAAAGGACAGTGTACAGGACAAGCAGCAGAAAGATGTAACAGCCCAGGAGAATCGAAGCTGAGGAGGAAGTCTCTTGGGAGAATGCGAGCCCAGCGAGACTACCGTCCACAGAGAAAACAGAGTGCGACACGCATGCCCAGAACCAGATGCATGCTCAGAAAAAGGCTTGTAAAGACCTTGGCTTGCGTCTGTGGGGATCACTGCACTTTGAGCTCACAGCTGGGGAATACTGCCGTAGAGTTGTAGGTGGCCTGATTTAGTGGTAAAAAGAGTGGCCCAACTCAGATCCAAGCTGCAAAGAGGAGGAGAGAAGTGATTTTTATTTTGTTTTATTTTTGTCCTGCAGGCATTTCAAATAACGAATCCAATCAATCATATTCCAAGACACTGAATGTGAAGTGTCTGCAGGCATTCCCAGAAAATAGCTGGGTATGACTTTCTGCTGCTTCCTCCTTTCATGTGATCAGACACTTCCCCTCTCTAGGGATCGCTGAAGGGTTGCAAAATTCTGTGATTCAGATTTGAGCATGGGAAGCAAGATATGCTTCCTAGTATTGTTATGCTTCGATCTATTTTTACCAGATTTTTGCATTGGCACATTAGACTCAAAGCTCAACAACCAATAAAATGCCTTTACTTCCCTTGCCATTCTGTCAAGTGGGTCTGTAATCCATTAAGGATCTCCGGAGAAAGTAAACAATGTTCTTAGCAGTATTCCCATATATCTGAATTCTTAGACTATCCTGCTAATAGAATTTCATTTTTTTCCTATTATCTGGCATATTCAGGCCAAAAATAAACAAAAAACTCTAAAAATTGTAAGAGTATTGAAAATAATTGTTTTTCTACTAATCTCTTATGTAAAATTAAGATTATGACAGAAAGATTCAAAGAAGTGCTATTTAGAAAGTGCTACCCAAGTTTCTAAACATATGTGTTTTTTCTCTTTCATGTTGTTTGTTTGTTTATTTGAAGGGAGTGTCCCTCGGCAATAAGGGTACAATTTCTGAGATAGTTCGTAAATATTTTAAGGATAGAGTTAGTATACTTTCAGATTAAGTACACCAACTCTGGGGCAACTGCTTCTGTTTAAATCCTAACTTGACCATTTTCTAACTGTACTGCTTTTGTCCAGTTATTTATCCTTGCACTTCAGCTTCCATATATTTGAAACGGAGATAATAAAAAATCTATGTTGTAGAGCTGTGAAGATTAAATAAACTAGCATTTTGAAAAATGTACCAATTATATAAAATATATTCTAAATGCCACAAAAAAAAGGTTAGCATAAGGAAGGAAAATTGTAAATATGAGATGAAGCAAGGAGCAATTCATTAGTTGACATAGTTGTTGCAGGTTGGAAAAAATCGTTCTTCACTTAAAACTTATTTATTGGGTACGTTGGCTCACCTACCGTAGCAGATCATGGTCCATGACTTTCCATGGACACAAAGCGTTCCTCATACATTTCCCAACAATGTGTATTTCCAGTATTTCAAAATTTCTTTGAACTTTTTTCCAATTTCACAATACAAATGAATGCAAATTAGAACCTTCTACTTAGACAGATGACTAGCCAATTCCCAAGTGAGTTAGAAAATGAGTAAACTCTTTTATTCTTAAAAAAAAGAAACAATTTCTTTATGTTTATATTGTAATTATACTTTAAGTGTTAGCAAATATAGCATGATTAACTAAGCTTTTAGTAATTTGCTAAATAAAACTGTTTTTACTTTCTAATTTTAAAATGTATATGCTTTATTTCACAAAGTAATTAAGATTTTTTTTCCAAAATGTGCCTTAATAAGTATTTTTAATTGAAGTGATTTTTTATAATAGTGATTCCTAACATCTTAAAGTGAGATTTAAAGAGTTCTCCAAATAGTAAGTGTACAATTATTGTAAATTAATTTTTTGTGTTGCAAAGTGTTAAATAAAGGAGGTGGTGGTCAGTGATAACATAAGATTGAAATTATTTAGAAATAATTATAAGTTCAATGTATTTTATATTAAGAATTTTCATTCTTAGAAACTGAAGTTTATACCTAGTACAAATTGAGTCTGCCTGTAGCTTGTTAATGTGGCTGGTTGAGTAAGAAGGTATATGGGATCCTTTGTACCCACGCCTCCCCACTAACAAAAGGAGAGATTGACAATGTCTTTCACTGTAGATTCACATAAAGTTAATGCATTTGAAAATGAGGCCACAGCATGAGAGAGTGGAAAAGATTTTTGTATACTACATGCTGAAGTTGTATTGTGTATAGAAACAGTGGTGGGATATTTTATAAAATGTTCTTTTTTTCTATTTAAAGATACTATATTTAATTTTAAAAATATCAATCCAACCTCCAAATTAGTTAATTCTCTTAAATTAAGAGTTTGCTTGCCTCGTTTTCAGTTTTTTATAGGTAGCTCCTGGATCCTATCAGCTGGTTATATTGGACCATATTTCTAAAATAACAAATATATTCTTAAGGAATTACCCAATACTGTTTTGATGTTCAAGTTTGACCACTTCTTTTTTTTTTTGGCAAGCCAGTAGTAATTCAGGCTTAATTTATTTTCTTCTTATTTGGCTATTACTTAGCAGATTTTTATAGTATATCTGACAGTATTTCTAAAATAGCAATGGTATGGATATTCACTCTCTCTCACATACTCTCTCTTTCACACACACACACCCACACCCACACACAAATACACACAAAGGAGGTCCTGGGAAACTTTAACTCATACATATTAAATTTACTATTTTTTATCCATTATTTCAAAGTCCAAGATTTAAATTAAAACTTCACTTTCATTACTTAACTTGAGAGGCTTGATTAACACAGGTAGTTTTAAGCATTTTATTCCACAACATTTGTAGGAAATTGGCTCAGTGTTATAATATCAATGTGAAATATAGTCTAAATAAATTCTCTTTCTAGGATCTCCTCTTTGGGAAATTTGCTCTTGTTTATAACTAGGGTAACACTACACATAACTCACCAGAATGGCTAAGAATGAAAAGAACGGTAATACCAAGTGCTGGTGCAGATACGAAGCTGGAAATGTCATGCCTTTCTGGTAGGAACGCAAAATGGAACATTCACTTTGAAAACAATTTCCTGTTTGTTTGCAGTTTCTTACAAAGTTAAACTTATAGCTACCATACAACCCAGCATTTCCACTTTTAAGTATTTACTCCAAAGAAATGAAAATTGTCCACACAAACAATTTACCAAAATGTTATACATAATAACCTGAAGCTGAAAATGACCCAGATGTCCAACAGCTGGTTAACAGGTAAATTTAACTACATCTGCAAAATGCATACTACTCAGCAATAAAACAGAATGGATTTCTGATACCTGCAGCAATATGCATCAATTTCACAAACAGTATACTAACTGAAAAACCTGGACATAAAAGATCACATTCTCTATGAAGGTCTTTGCATAAAAATCTAGAAAAGGTAAGGGTTTAATGACAGAAAGGAAATCAACCATTGTTTATGGTGAGAATCAGGGAGAGCGCAAGGGAATTCTCTAGGGTGAAGAGAATACTCTGTATTTCACTTGTGAGTGGTATGTGACAATATACAATTTCGAGAGCTCATCACACTGTACACTTAAAATTATTGAATTTTATTATATATAAATTATACTTCAAAGAAGTTGGGAAGAAAAGTAGAGAGAAGTTACAGTTTTGCTATGACACTAAAAGGAAGATTAATGCGAAGCCCTAGGATACGGCCTCAGAAATGGTAGATGTTTGATACATGTAGTCATTATTGTTAATAGCCCTTATTTTACTTAATTGTTAAGCCCTTTACCTCGTGGATTGTGTGCTGTGAAGGTTAATTTCAGTAGACCTGTGCCGGGGTCCAGCCCCAGCCGGATCCAGGTCTCCTGAGAGATGGACAGGGTCGGCAAAGGAGGAGGCAGTGAGACAAGGAGTTTGGTGTCCAAGTCTAACTTTATTTTGTGCATGTATGATTTATATAGGGCTCAGGATATGCAACGATGATTTCATGACACAGTCCCAGTACATATTTTTGGCTCGTGTAAGCGGGTTTTTGCAAGGTAGACAATAGTCCTAAGAGCAATTGATTGTGTGTAGGCCTGGGGGGCGTCAAGCTTCTGCAATCCTTTACTTCAAGGAGGCCACCCCCAGTGGTCTCCTGACTCAATGGGCTGTGGCAACCACCATCCTCCTAGAGAGATCTGTGGGGGCCACAGATTTCTTTGTACCCTCTCCACTCCCACCGCTTTACCCGACCAAAGGACGGGTCAGAATGTTCTTTCCCTAGAAGATGTTTTTTTTCCCCAGAACTTTCCCTAGAATATTGTATTGTATCATTCTCATTCCCAGGGCCGGGCTGACTTCCCCTGAAATAACCCCAGGTGCAGAACAGAGTGAGCAGAAGCAGGACAGTCAAAAGTGCAGGGGCAGCCTGGTAGATTCCCTTGAGGGTCGCCGTGCATCCCCTCATCTCTCTCCCGGACCGTGTCACAAGGCAGAGGCTTAACTTGTAGGCTGATGGCTCCTGGCAGACCTGGAAGCGGCCTGAGCCGTTTTCCCAAAAAACTGCCACAACATTGACCGCTAGTCAAGGTATGAAACACGCTGTTTTGATTTGTAATCACGCGTCTGAGAAATTTTGGAGTGATTTGTACTAGTTTGTAAGTACTATTTATTGATAATTTACTGGGGTTATCAGTCAATATGTTAATAGATTTGGTTATACTAAGCTTCCTTTGAATTTTGAGATAAACACTACTTGGCTATGCTGTATTATACATCAACGTAAGGGTCAGCTTTGATTTCTTTAGGTGCTCTCCGCATGATCAGGATAGGGGCCATACGGCCTACAAAAGAATTTGCATCCTGAAGCTGAGGCTTAGGTTAGTCTTACAGGTTCATATTATTCAGTCTAATGAGTTTGCAAGGGTAGAGTTATCTTATAGCTGGACTAGGGCAGCTTCAGGCTTCTTTCTGAGGAAGCCTAGAAGTCTGAAAAGAATCAGCTGTGTTAGCTAATGACTTATAACATGCTGTTTAAAATTCAAAACTCTCCTGGGAGCACCTGGTACTAACTTGTCTTCACTGTTTAGGGAAGCAGACGTTGATAATTTACTCCCGGTTTAACAGATCCAGGGCTTGGCTTCAGACAAGTGACAAGTGGAGCTTAAAAGACTCCTCAGTAAACTCCCGGATGGGCCCGTCTGGAACTGAGAAATTTCGCACATGCCTTAGTAGTTCATGATCCCAAACCAAAGTATAACCTGTGCGAAGAGAAAGGACTCTCGGGGTCTGTGTTTGCAAATTTTTGGACTTCTGTTTTATCACTCGTGCTTTCTTTCTGCTGTTGTTCCACTTCCTTTACCTTTACTAAAGCCTTACATGAGTATGACCCGTGCAGTCTTGTTCTTTCAATTATCTAACTTTGGTATCATTGCCATGACTATTCCCATGCAGAATTTGTTTTCACTTCCTGAATTTTCATCATTTAATTTCTTGTTTTATTTTCATCCTCAATACTATTCATTAATAAATTTTCCCACTATTAATATTAGTATTGACTCAGAGAGCCTTTAGAATCTTGCCATATTTAAGGGTCCTTGGTGCAGAGAGAAAGAGTATAGCATGGTCTTGGGTAAGCCTTTGACTATTATTTTTAACCTGATAAATAGTAGCAATTAGTAAAAAGAAGATATTATGCTGAATTGGAAACCACTTGAATACTCATTGCCTTAAAATTGCAAGTATATGGCAGGATATAAAATCAGAACTCATATACTACTTTCCTGTAGGTAACATATAATAATCTACAAAATAAAAGCTATGCTTTAATTACAGCTTAGTCTGCAAAGATGGGGGCGAAATCAGGGAATTTAATTGAATGCATGGTCTTAATAGCTAAGTCTAAGAAGCTAAAGTAGTCTGTAACAATCATCTCTATATTAGGCCTGTGCTTGCCACACTCAACGAATACTGTTCTTGATTGGAGCCCTTTCCACTGTTCAGTGAAGATGTCTGGCCACACGCCCAGTTGGGCAAGCAGTGCGGGATAGGTTGCAGAGGGACCAAAGAAAAGACCCGGAGACAGTGTATTAGACGTAAGGTTTATTGGGTCTTACTTACAGGGAATGTCCAGTGGCAGTGGATGGAGTTGTGCACCTGTACCTGCTACCGTGAGCAGGGAGAGGTTGCTTATACATGCAGGGGAACAAGGGCCACGTGCTTGCCAAGGGGGATTGTCCTTGCACGGCCAGTATTTCAAGGATCAGTAGCTCACCTAGAAGGGCTCTGTGTTCTCTCAGAAAGTAACGTTCTTTGAGAGAAACAGTTACAATACTGGATGGTTGGCATCCTGCCCAGAAAAGGGCCAGAAGGACACATGGTTGCTAGTGGGAACGTAGGCTTTTGCTGGGCAAGGATGACCCTACAGAAAGCTAAAAGCTATTGCTAACATATAGTTCTTTGATTTCTTTTTATAATTTTTTTTTGTCCATTATAGTCAAACACCTCATTTTGCTGTCAAGTTCTTTGTTTACCCATAATAATAACTTCGCACAACTTGCATTCGTCACACAGCCAAAGATTCCTTACATTTCTTTTAACATCTTACAAAACATTATTTCAATACATTAAGTATTGATTTTATAGTTTTGCACCCAGAGAGGAATTCTTACATTTTTAATTTCCAATTTCTTGAAGCAGACAATAATAATATAAGGGTTTTTCCCTATTTATTTAGGGTCTCAGGTAGCTTGGGCTATTAGAATGCACCTCGATGCCTAGGTTATGTGATACATTTTCCTAAGAAGCCAATAGAAAATATTAGTTATATAGGGGAAGATACCATGAAAGAAGATTTTTCAAAATTAGTCCACTGATAAAAATAAATTTCAAAAAAAAGAACAAAAATACTTATATCTGAAACATCACAGTTGTTTCATTGACACTCCTTTCTTTTAACATGATATAATGTATTTTAAATTATCCTTGAAGTTATTTTCACAAATAACTTTTTTCAACTTCTTTTACGTTAAAAATTTGGGGGGCTGGCCTGCTGGCACAGAGGTTAAGTTCGTATGTTCTGCTTCGGCAGCCTGGGTTTCGCCAGTCAGATCCCAGGTCGGGACCTATGCACCACTTGTTAAGCCATGCTGTGGCAGGCATCCCAAATATAAAGTAGAGGAGGATGGGCACGGATGTTAGCTCAAGGCCAATCTTCCTCGGCAAAAAATAGAGGAGGATTAGTGGCAGATGTTGGCTCAGGGATAATCTTCCTCAAAATTTTGGAAATTTTACGGGCTGACCTAGTGGCATAGTGGTTAAGTTCGTGTGCTCCACTTCAGTGGCCTGGGGTTCGCAGGTTTGGATCCCAGGCGTGGACCTAGCACTGCTTGTCAAGCCATGCTGTGATGTCATCCACATAAAATAGAGGAAGACTGGCACAGATGTTAGCTCAGCAACACTCTTCCTCAAGCAAAAAGAGGAAGATTGGCAACAGATGTTAGCTCAGGGCAATCTTCCTCACACGCAAAAAAATCGGAAATTTTAGAACTGTCTCAACTGCTTTCAATTAACTCCTCAAGCTGAAGTTAATATATCACTTTGTATGTTGGTTATTTAAAAACTAGGTTGATTTTATATACAGACCCTATAAAATGCTACTAGTCAACAATTGTAGACAAATGGATTCCTTGAAAACGCTTTTCTTCACATCTGTAGATGCCCAGAGAGCACTTGAACAAATATAAAATATATTTCAGTCTAACACATTTCTAAAATTTTCCTCCTTTTTTTTTCCTCTCTGGAGGCATGAGTGACAGATTTGGTGGAATGTAAATAGGTGAAAAATTGAGCATATAATCTAGTACTACTAAAGGGAGTCTTGAGATTTCCTTTTCAAAAGGCAGCTGTTCTATACAAACACAGATATTCAAAATATAGTCAAGTCTGGGCTGATTCCATGCTAAAAATTTACAGTGTGTGTACGTGTGATTGAGTTCCTGTCAGTGGAACATTTTTAAGTTACAATTTAAAAACATGCAGGAGCCCTTTTGCTACTTCAAATGATTTTAGGGAGCACATTGATAGGACATTAAATATAAATCACAGTTTAAAGAGTTACAAAACATGACTTCCTTTTTAATCTCTCTTAGAGAGAAAGGGTCAGGTTCAAAGGCAACTTTATAAAACTTGGGATCTTCCTTTTAAAAAGATAAAAACCATGATATCATGTCAGGTCTAATTGAACAACATTTCTCTTTACGTTTGTTTTATAGCAAGAATATTAGTTTGATAATTATAGCAAAATTACAGTTTCTTTTGAAATAAATATATTTAAGTAAAAACATGAGTCAATATAAATCAAATATTAAATAAATCATATTACACTTGTTTGCATAATGCATCTATTGAGAAGGCAATATAAGTGTGTGACAGAAATTAGGAAAATGTAGGCCTAATCTGATTTCCGTGGTACTGAGAGGTTTGTGCTAAGCCAATCAATATCATAAAATAAAATGAAGTACTGACTCAACCGTACTGAACAACTCCTGCTGGTATGCTATATAAACACAGACCTAGATAAAATGAATAATAAATAATTTTTTTAAGTAGCAAATAAAAGTAATTAAATCATGTTTCTTCATGATGTCAAACTGGTCCTTTGAGGATTAGAAGGATTTGAGTTGTTAGTGAAGAACTTGGAGAGAAAAATTAGTTCAAAGAAAGCACATGGATAGACCTGAGGATCATGAGCAGCCTGTGGTCATGAAGAGTGTGGGCCACTGGGGCCGGCCTGGTGGCGCCGCTGTTGTTTGCACGTTCTGCTTCTTGGAGGCCTGAGGTTTGCAGGTTCAGATCCCGGGTGCAGACATGGCACCGCTTGGCAAGCCATGCTGTGGTAGGCGTCCCACATATAAAGTAGAGGAAGATGGGCATGAATCTTAGGTCAGGGCTAGGCTTCCTCAGCTCAGGGCTAATCTTCCTCAAAAAAAAAAAAAAAACAAACGAGTTTTGTCCATATATAACATGCAATTAAATGTGAGAATAGTTAGGGAGAACATTATATTTTTAAGGATTTTGGACTTCAGCCTTGAATCCAATCACTCTCAACCCTGTCCCCTCATTAGAATCACATGGGAGAGATTTTAGAAAACACATTACATGGGCTCTACCTTGGGCCAAATAAACCAAAATTTTTCAGATTGGCCTAAGACATTATTGTTTGTTTGGTTTTAAGTTTCCCAGACTTTTTAAAAGTGCAACCAAATTGGTAAACCAATGCTCCATCATTAGGAGCTTCTGGTGAAGAATCTAGCATAATTCTAAGGTAGTTTTGATTGTAATATCTGATTTTCAGATACTGACTTTTCAGACACAGTTTAGAGAAACATAGCAGTAAGAGGTCGCAGTTAGGAAATAAATTATGTTGGTCGAGGTGACAGATAATTATCTTTTGAGTTAGGATGGGAGGAATAGAAAAGTCAGGATGAAAGGCTAAAATGTGGAGATGTAAGTTTACCAACTCAGTATTTAAAAGACAGTGTGCTAGTGTTTATTTTGATGTGAAGGTGATGATACATTTGTGTTGATATCCAACACTTCCTATTATCACTGACATGTTGACACACCTTATTCTGAGAATGGGCTGCTATTGAAATAGATGTGGATATATAATCACTGAGTTTACTGTGTATTGTGGTTTGTTGTTAGGATTGTCTATAATTTTACATAGAAATATAGCTCCCAAATTTAATCTAGTAGTCAAATGTTGTTTTTGACGTTGTTGTCTCATTGATTCAAGAAATATGCTTACTAATACTGGGTCATTTTAGATGAAAATGATATATGACCTGTTGTGAATTTTCACACCTAGTCTTGCATATTTTTGTACATTGTAATATAATATTAAATATTTATATTTTTATTTAATCATTTATTTCGGCATGTCTTCAAGTGTGAAAACTGAAATGACAGAAATATTCAAACTGAAGAAGGGTGAGTATTAAAAATTAATATTATTTTTATCCATTTGTAATCATTGAGAAAATTATACCTCTTGGAGATGAATAATACAGTAACCAGGCACTTTGAATTGATTTGGATCATAATCTTGTAAAAAATAGGCACATATAAAGGTTGTGGATTATTTTAAGGAAAAAAGTATTGTGGCAAGTAAAAAATAGTTGTATCAACATTTTATTATGGTATCATATACACTGTTTCATATATGGTGAGCTTCTCCTGATATATATGGAAGAAAAAATAAGGATTCCTTAACAAGCAGACACTTTGGCGAATAAACATTTGCATTCCCAGATACTAATACAATCTCATTAGGAATAATCTACATGAATTCACTTGTTTAATAAAAATAAAAGGAAAAAATGTGTCTAGTTTGAAATATATCATCCTACTGACTAGTCCACAGCATTTCAGTAACATTAGAGAGTATAGATATTTACCAGAGAAGTGTAATCTACTTATCTAATTCCTTAGTTTAAAAGAGACAGTGTTTAGAAAGTTATACTTAGTGACATGAAGTTTCAGTACTACATTTTATCATAGTATCATAGTGTAATTTGTTGAATAAAATAAACATTATTTAATTTTAAAATATTTTTATATGGAGATGTTTTGAAATTTTAACTCCAATTTTTGATTGTTCGTATATTAAGCATATACATATACTTTTTACCATTAGTGATATAAAAATAAATGTAATTTAAAAGCTTTAAATACTGGGGCTGGCCCCGTGGCCGAGTGGTTAAGTTCGCACACTCCGCAGCAGGCGGCCCAGTGTTTCGTTAGTTCGAATCCTGGGTGCAGACATGGCACTGCTCGTCAGACCACGCTGAGGCAGCGTCCCACATGCCACAACTAGAAGAACCCACAACGAAGAATACACAACTATGTACCGGGGGGCTTTGGGGAGAAAAAGGAAAAAATAAAATCTTAAAAAAAAAAAAAAACTTTAAATACTACATTTTGTTTTTATATATCATTTCTACTTTCTAGATATTCTATAAATAGTTTAATAAAGTTTTTTGCTTATGACAAACTCCAATCCATTATTAGAGTCATTTACTCAGTTCACATTTAAAGTGATTATTGATATAGTTGGAATCAATTCTGTTACTGTTTTTTGTTTATTGCATTTGTTCCTTTTTTCCTCCCTGTTTTTTGGCTTTCTCTAATTTTAACTGAACATTTTGTGTGTTTCCATTTTGTTTGCTCTCTTAGCATTTATTTCTTTTATACTTCTTTTTAAGATTTTTTTCAGTGGCTGCCCAATAGATATATTTTGGTGATCTAAATTCACCTTCAAATATCGCTATGCCACTTCACATGTAGTACAGATATTTTAAAGCAGAATGTTCTGAATTTCTCCCTCCCACCCCTCATGACGTTTTTTCATTCATTTATCCACATGCTATATAGTAACCCAATGCATTGTTATTATTTCTTTAAACAAATAGTTATCTTTTAGATCAACTAATTCTTTCTTAAAGTTTCAACCTCTGTGCTTAGATTGACCTTCTCTATGTTGCCTACTTTTTCCATTAAAGGCCTTAACATATAATCATAGCTATTTTGAATTCTCTGAATGATGATTCCAACATCTGTGTCATAGCTGAGTCTAGTTCTGATGATTGCTTTGTCTCTTCAGACTGTGTTTCTTTTTGCCTTTCGGCAAACTTGTAATTTTTTGTTGCAAGTTGGACGTCTTATATGGGGTCATAGAAACCAAGGTGAACAGGCCTTTAGTATGGGGACTTATGTTAATATGACTGGGCGACGGGCTGTGTGGAATGTTTCTTGTGCCTATAGGTACCAGAGGCCTCAAATTTCTCTAGTGTCCTTGTTTTTCTCTCTCTGTTGGCTGTGGGCCTTTCTAATATACTGCTTCTCAGAGAGAGTCTGTCTTGCAGCTCTTTCAGCAATAATCCCCTGTTATTAGATTGGAGCCTTGTTGATGTGATGATAGAATATGGGTGAGGGGGCATCCTTCTGCAATCTCATGATTAAGTCCCTTTTTATGGGCCTGTGTCCCATGGTAATGCTCTTCACCAGTGGTGTAGTTTTCTTGCTCCTGTCCACTAATCCTTTCACTGGCTACACTGTCCTCAGTCTAGTTTCTTGAAGTCTTGTTCTTGTTGACCATATTTCCTCCAACCCCCTTAGGTGAGATAAAACATTGGAGTGCCTAGAGAGGGCAGGAACTCCTTTCCACCAGCTGGGATAATGTTTCAGAATTGTGTTCTGGTGAAGTCCATTCCCCTGGAGAGTAAGCTTTTGTTATGGAGAAGAATCTGGATATGATTTACAATTGTTGCTCTTCCATTCCGTCTGCCAGGACTGGGAGAGGATTTTTCTCAAGTCCTCACCTGCTGAGATTCCCTGAAGAAAAACTCTTAAAAGACTCCTTGAAACTTCCAGGAGTTACTCACTGTCACTAGTCCAGCCATTTGTCAAAATTACAATTTAAGGATTCCCACTAGTTTATGGCTTTAGTGGCTTTGACTGCAGGTAAGAGATCTAAGTTTCTGTCTCTCTGGATGTGCCTGTCTCTTCAGATTTCAGAGTAGTGGTTTTCCCTGGGACCTCAGTTCTCTGGTTGGTCTGAGAAAAGTCTTTGATTTTCAGTTTGTTCAGCTCTTTCTTGTTTTAAGAAAGGGCATGGCAATCCAGGCTCTTTCGTATATGGGTTGAAATGGCAAGCCTCCACTCTGCTTTTGAACTCCCCCTTTAGTCATTGATAAAATTTTTTACAGATAATATTTACTTATTTATTTAGAATTGACAACATACGTGGTTTTAAATTCCATTCTCTGTTTAGCTTTTTTTTACTTTTTAAAAAGCTTTGTTAGGTATAATTAATATACTATAAAAGTCACTCTTTTGAATGTACAACTTAGTATTTTTATAGGATTATACAACCATACCAGTACCTAATTTTAGAACATTTTGTCTCCCCCAAAAGATATCTATACTCCTCAGCAGTCACTCCCCATTCTCATCTCCCTAATCCACTGGCAAATACTAATCTACTTTTTGCCTCAATAGATTTTTCTATTCTGGACCTTTCATAGAAGTGGGATCCCACAGTATGTGGTCTTTTGTTATGTGGCTTCTTTCACTTATGATAATGTTTCCAAGGTTCATTCATATTGCAGCATGGATCAGTACTTCGTTCCGTTTTATGGCTGAATAATATTCCATTGTGTGTACATATGACAATTTATTCATTCATCAGTTGATTGGCATTTGGGTTGTTTCTTCCTTTTGGCTACTGCAGATAGTGCTGCTGAGAACCTGCATGCACACGTACTACTTTGAGCACCTGTTTGCAATTCTTTTGGTTTTATATATATATATAAACATATACATATACAAGTGAAAATTTTAGATCGTATAATTTTATGTTCAATGTTTTATGGAACTACCAAACTGCTTTCCAAAGTGGGTGCACCATTTTACATTCCTACTAGCAATAAATGGGGTTATCAATCTGTCCACATCCTTGCCAAATTTTGTTATTTTAGTCTTTTTGATATTGCCATTCTAGTGGTGTGAATTGTTATCTAATTGTGGTTTTGATTTGCATTGTGGAGAAATGTCTATTTAGATACTTTGCCCATTTTTTAAAAATTAGGCTTACATTTATGTTTTTATTATTGAATAGTAAGTTCTTTATGTATTCTGGATACAAGTCTGTCATCAGATATACTTGGCAAATTGTCTCTCCCATTTTTTAGGTTGCTTTTTCACTTTCTTGATGGTGCCCTTTGAAACACAAAAGTTTTCAATTAGGTGAAGTTCAATTCATCTTTTTTTTTCTTTTGTTGTTTTTGCTTTCAGTGTCATAGCTAAAAATGCCTAGCTAATCGACATCACAGATATTTACTCCTGTGTTTTCTTCCAAGACTTTTATAGCTTTAGCTCTTGTATTTAGGTTTATGATCCATTGTGGGTTAATTTTCATATGTAGTGTAAGGGAAGAATCAATTTCATTTCTTTGCATATTGATATCCAGTTGTCCCAGCATCATTTGTTGGGAAGTCTATTTTTCCCTCATTAAATTGTCTGGGAATCTTTGTCAAGAAGCAATTGACTATAAATGTAATGGTATATTTCTGGACTCTCAATTCTTTCCCCTTGATCTATATTTCTATCCTATGCCATTACCACATTGTCTTGATGATTTCATCTTTGTAGTAATTTTGAAATGGAGAAGTGTGAGTCCTTCAATGTTGTTATTCTTTTTCATGATTGTTTTGACCATCCTTTCATTGTTTTTCATGTGCAACACCTTTCCTCCTGGTTCATTCCTAGCATATCATTAAGTGGCTCTTTCAGGAAAACCGGCAAGTATAAGTTTATATCTCATTATATGAAAACCTGTTAAGGTTAATGTGTTTTAAGGTTATGTGTATTTCTTTTGAATTTAGGAGCTTTTAGACTTTAATTTATGTAACACTCTCAGCAGAGTCTGAGTCAACATACATATTCAAAATGGTAATTTTCCAGTAATATGTGTAAATATTCACACTAAGTGAGATAAATAAAGGCTATAAATAGCTTCACATCATTGCAGATAAAATTTTGCTGCCAAATGAATTGCCTAAAATCTTTGGAATTCACATTCTTTCATCCAGAGCTCTTGGGCTTTTGAACTTGAAGCTGATGTACCTCATTACTTGTTGATTACATCCCTCAGACTGAGTCAGGCACTACTAAATATGAGCTCTAAGATGTGAGCTGGTAAATGTAAGTAATACACTAATTGTATAATTAATTGTTTAATGTCTGTCACGACCACTAGATTTCAACGCCAGTAGGTCTGAAGCTAGCCTTTGTCTTCTACTGGATGTTCAGGACCTTATAGAGTGTCCCCCAAACCGTTATTTCTTACCACAGGAACCTGTGCTTACTCATCCCTTTGTCTGGAACTATCTTGTGTTTATTCTTGATATGATTAGTTCCTTTTTATCCTTGTGTCTTAGTTTAAAGACTTTTCCTCCAGGAGTTGTTTTTATCCAACTGTCCATGGTAGAGTAGGACCCTTCTTATATTTTTCATCACTATATCATTTTTCTTTCATATCACTAAAAACAGCCCATAAATTATGTACAACATGTTTAAAAATATATTTTTATATCTAAAATTTATATATGTAAAACATTATATTTATGGCTTCAGTAAACCTGTTTCCTCATAGCTTTGTATGTTTCTCTCCTACATTGAACTGGACTGACCCTATGAGTCAGTTTAAACAATACGGTGAAGAGAAAGGGATGCTGGGCCAGTTGCAGTCCTAAACCTCAAGAAGACCTAAGAAGACCTAACAGCTGCTTATTTTCCACTTTGGGAGCTCTGACCTACCATGTAAAGGACTTTCTACCCTGCTTGAGAGACCACATAGAAATGCTGATGTGGAGAGAGAGAAGCTCTAAGACTACGCAGAGAGATAAAGAAGCTCAGTCATCCCAGTGTCCCAGATGATCAGGCTTCCAGCTGTCCCCAGTAGTGGGTCAGACATGTAAATAAGCCATCTTAGACATACCAGCTGTTATGGACTGAATTGTGCTCTTACTCCCCCCCAAAATTCATATGTTGAAGCCTTAACCCCCAATGTGACTGTATCTGAAGATAGAGTCTTTAGGAGATAATTAAGGTTAAATGATGTCAGAAGGATAGGGCCCTAATCTGGTAGGACTGTGGCTTTATAAGCAGAAGAGAAATATCTCTATCTCTCTCTCTTTCTTTGTCATATGAGGACACAGCAAGAAGATGCCTGTCTGCAATCCAGGAAGAGATTTCTTACCAGATCCTGACCATGCTGGCACCCTGGTTTCAGACTTCCGGCCTCAAGAGCTGTGAGAAAATGAATTTCTGTTATTGAAGCCACCCAGTCTGTGTTATTTTGTTGTGGCAGCCTGAGCCGATTAATACACTAGCTCACTTAAGCCCTGAAGCCAGATGGTTGCATCTCCAACAGACATTGCATAAAACAGAATAATTATCCAGCTATGTCTAGATAGCCCACATAATTGTGAAAGGTAATAAAATTGCTGTTTTTTAAGGACACTGAGTTTTGGAGTGATTTATTATAAACATTGGATAACTAAAACATCATTTTTATGTCCTCCATCTTATCCCTGATACTTTGCACAATGACTTCAACATGGTAGACACTCAATAGCTATTTGACGAGCAAATGAAAGGAAGAAAGAATGCATGAACTTATTCAAGGTGATCAAAATATATCTATCTTAAATAAATAAAATCATTTGATAAAATAAAAATGTCCATGCTTTCAGTCCGCCATTTAATTACAATGGACATTAAAGCAGGGATATTTTCACTATTTAAAAGTGTTTCTTAAAATGTGGTTCAATGACAATCTAAACGCTGATCATTAGTTTACAATTCAGATCCCTAAGTATCATTACAAACTTGCTGAGAGAAAAACGGAAGTACTTACCAGAATTTTTCTTTCTTTATCAAGGTTCTCAAGTGATATTTGTGCATGACACTTTGAGACCCATTGTTTATTTAACCTGTTAGTATGTACTTATGCAAACATATATGCACACACAGCCACATGAATAGACAGACACAATGAGAATGAAAAGTAGAGTCACTACATTTATCTGCTCCACAAAAGTAAAACTAGTTTCTGCCTCAATGATCCAGTCATTTCAGTAAGTAAAACACTTTACTTGCCCAAGTTATGTATGGCTTGTCATTTAAACAAACATTGTCTTTGGATCTGTAGAATGATTCTTTCCAAATTAATTTTATTAGCTTAGCAATAAAAGGTCTCTATTAGAGCAGTTGCTTTAGACAAATCATATACAGAGCCATTATTTATATTCTAAGGTTCCCTAAAAAGAAAATCATTTCCAAGAGGTTTTACCTTGTCTTTTTTTTCAGACTCGGCGGCAAGTGACAAATGCCTGATTTTCCAAATTTTATTCCTGATTTCCTGCTCTAAGAAAATCACTGATCTTTAACTTATGCAAATGATTATAACGTTCTTGCAAATTTGCTTACTGAAGTCCCACTCATTTAAGTTTACTTGACTTCCACCAACTTATGATAAATAGAAAAATGTTTTCTTCTTCCTCTTCAACCATAACGAAAATCTTGATGAGCAAGCAAATATGTAAGTAGAGATAGTGTGTCTAGGACTCTTGAACATCATAAGAAACAGTCATATTATTAAATTTCTTCTTTAAAATAAAGAAAGTGGACTGAAATAAACCAATGTCATGTGACATTATTGCAAAAATTATTTAATCATTTGTGATATTACATTCTTTTACTTGAGAAAATGTACTTTGCTCATAGATTCTCTTGCAATTAAATGTAGCATCCTATGCATTGTAGCGCTTAAATGCATCCTTAAAGTTTCATAGAATAGGTCATACATTGATTTTCTTTCATTGTTAGCTTTTTCATACTTTTCTATTACAAGCTGAAATATAGAGTGGCTTCCAAATTTGATTAGATTTAGAGAAAAAATATTTTAATTATTCCATTGACCATTTTTTAAATGAAAATAGCTACAAAAATGGGAAGAGTACAAATATATTGTAGCAAGACTTTCCCCCAATGAATTGTAACTATGTACTTCAAGACCTAACATTAAAAAACCAACAATCCAATTAGAAAATGGGCAAAAGATCTGAACAGAGATTTCTCCAAAGAATATATACAGATGGCCAACAGGCATATGAAAAGATGCTCAACATCATTAGCTATCAGGGAAATGCACATCAAAACTACAACGAGGTATCACCTCACTCTGGTCAGAATGGCTATAATTAAGAAGACAGGAAATAACAAGTGCTGGAGAGGATGTGGAGAGAAGGGAGCCCTTGTTCACTGCTGGTGGGAGTTCAAACTGGTGCAGCCACTATGGAAAGCAGTATGGAGTATCCTCAGAAAATTAAGGATAGATCTACCATATGATCCAGCTATCCCACTGCTGGGTATTTATCCAAGGAACTTGAAAACACAAAGGCGTAAAGATACTTACACCCCTATGTTCGTTGCAGCATTATTCACGATAGCCAAGACTTGGAAGTCAACCTAGGTGCCCATCAAGGGACAAATGGATAAAGAAACTGTGGTATGTATACACAATGGAATACTACTCAGCCACAAGAAATGATGAAATCCTGCCATTTGTGACAACATGGATGGACCTTAAGGGTATTACGCTGAGTGAAATAAGTCAGAGGGAGAAAGTCAAATACCATATGATCTCACTCATAAGTAGAAGATAAAAATATTAACAAACAAACACATAGCATTGGAGTTTGGATTGGTGGTTACCATAGGGAAAGTTGGGAGCCGGGAGGGCAAAAGGGGTGATTAGGCTCACATGTGAGAGGATGGACTATAATTAGTTTTCAGGTGGTGAACGTGGTGTAATCTATACAGAATTCGAAATATATTATGATGTACATCTGAAAATAAACAAATAAATAAAAAATATTTAAAGCCATGTATCATATAGAATAGAAAAATCTATTATGTCCTCAATAGCAGTCTCAATTTTCTTTGTGTCAATAGATATCTCTGACTGGATGCTGTGGACCAAAAATAGTGAAGCTATTTCTCAAGTTTTTCAGTATATTAGCACTAAACACTTTGTTTTGAAATAATTTTTGGTTTCGTAAAATTTAACTCAATTATTATGAATATTTTGACAAGACTTTCCTTAAAGAAAAGCTAATATTGCAATGTAAGCAAACTCAAAACTGTGTAGTATATAATAGCCAATAAATGAGTTTTTGTACGTTTTATATTTATAGATATATAAAATTATAAAGTTTCCAAAATGTTTTATATAATGCATATGATTTACCTTCCTAATAAAGTATATCCCAAAAGCAAATAATAAAATAAAAGCCAAGCACTGATTTCTTTTGTGTATATGTTTCTTCAATAATAATCCTAGAGACCCTTCCGTCAATAGAAACCTCCAACTGGTAATCACTTAATATCATGATCAATAAAAACATAGCAGAGGGGCCTGCCTGGTGGCGCAGCAGTTAAGTTCGCAAGTTCTGCTTCATTGGCCCAAGGTCCGCCCGTTTGGATCCCAGGTGCGGATGGCGCCACTTGGCAAAAAGCTATGCTGTGGTAGGCGTCCCACGTATAAAAAGTAGAGGAAGATGGGCATGGATGTTAGCTCAGGGCCAGTTTTCCTCAGCAAAAAGAGGAGGATTGGCAGCAGTCAGCTTAGGGCTAATCTTCCTCAAAAAAAAACAAAAACCAAAAATGTAGCAGATATCACCAATTAACACTTCACCATATTTTACCATCACACATATCCAACTAAGTCAATAAATTTATTATAAACTTTGAATAAATGAATCATAGAATCCTAATATAAAAAAGGTGAACATACCATATCCACAGACCTTAATATTGTGAAACCACTTAAAATTTTCTGCTTTCTTTTAAATGAGCCAGTGAGGAAGATAATACATGCTCAGTATGCAACTGCAAATAATTACAATAATAGAAAAAGGAAGGATAATATTTAGATCAATTTATGTGGCTATGTGGATGCTTTCAGATGCTCTGGAATTTTAAAAATACCTGTACGAAATTGTAAGAGAAAATAGGTAACCGTATAAACTGTATATAGGAAGATTGTCATTGACTTTCAAGAATAACGTCAACCATAAAATTACTTTAAAAAAATGAAGCTATTAGGCTGCTGATTGCAGCAGGTAATTTAATTTTAATGTTAGAAAGTTTGAATTTGACAATTTATAACATTTTATTTTAGACTTTTTCTTAAGAAGAAAGCTATTAACTTAGAAACAATTCAGCTTACTTGGATAATAGAGTCAAAAATATAAGTAGACAACATAGGGAGAGCAACTATTTTTTTTCTTATTTTATGCTCAGGATAAGGGTGAATGAGTCATTGTTTCTGCCTTCAAAGGCTTTTGTTTGACTTGCCACAGGATGTAAATATGTAAAAAATTAACACAGAGCTCTTGATTACTCTAAAGAGTATGAGAGAAATTAGCGGATCTTAGTTTGCTTATGTGTAGAAACAATGAGAATCAAGTTTCCAAAGCTAAATATTAGTATTGTGTCTATGCAACTTTTCAGCGTTGTCAGTTTTGAATGATGACCTGTTAGGGGAGGGTGAGGAGTCTGAACTGTGGGAACCACACAAGCAGGCTAAAGGCATGTTCTCTCTTAATTCCTGTTCCAATAGCATAGTTGAATTTGTAATTTTTCATTGGCCCGTGGATGTGAAAGGAGATAGACGCAGGAGCCCTTGAGTTCTTTAAATAACCCTAACTTCCTGGGCAAGATTGTTACTTATAAGAAAAGTGGGTGAAGCTTAATATGGTAGAATTTTTTAAAAAGAGGGCTTGAAGATGACAGTGACCAATTGCTGCCAAAATTTTTTAAGAAATGAAAAATTAGATGTTACAAACTCTAGGCATACAGTTTTGATAAAAAATATTGTGGAACCCTTGAAAGCATTATGAAGAAAATATATATATAAAATAGTTTCTTTGAGAACAAATTATTGTGACAAAATGCCTGGTGAGTGGGCAATGTTAAAAAGATGACATTTAATTTTTCATCAAGACTATCAATGAAAAAATTGGGATGTACAGGCCACATGAAAATAGAGTCATGCAAATTCTGAAGTATTTAGTAGTTTATGACAAGCTGTATGAAAGCCTGTCTTTAAAAATATACCATGGAGCACATTATCTGTATATCGGTAACTCGGAGAAGGCTTAGAGGGAGTGGTTATCACATTTTCAGAGGACAACGTTCCACATGGGATGCAAATGCAAGAATTCATATGATATCCAGAAAGAGAAAGGATGAACTGAATCTATCAATACAGTATATAAAATATATGAACATTATGTTCAGAATTTTATAAGGAGAATTTGAACCAACAGTAGACTGAGCTCAAGACCTAATGTAGCTCAAAAGATAAACACTAAACAAAAATTTTTAAAAATAATATAAAAGCAGCACAAGCACATACAGAAAGGTTTTACTTACCGTGACACTGAAAGGAGTTAGAAAATCCATTCCGTGTTATATTTTAATTTTGTTTTTTTCCATCACCACAAGAATCTGTGAACTGGAATACTTCACAAAACATCAAGTGAGAAACAACTAATACAACTTATTTCTATTTTCCTGAAAATGTCATTATATGTAGTCTTCCTAGTTAATTTTATTTTGTACTTCAGATGCAGTAGAGAACTGCTTGTGACAAGCCATCTCTCGTTGTCATTCACAGCTCAAAATAAATGTCTGCACAACATTAAAATGAGAAAATTAAATGTTCCAGAGAAACATTTGGGGATTTAATTATAACATTATATAAAAATTTGTTTGTTTGCTACCACTCTATAAAAGAAAAATTCAGTCATTCATTTATGGAAGACTTTTATCCTTCTAGAAATGATTATACAGCTACGCCTTTCAAGCAGCAAGATCAAAGCGCAAGAGAGGAGTATATGTTTTCTAGGAAAGAAAACTCGAGCCTTCATATTTTTGTCAAAAATTAAAATACATTTGACTTGAAAACTAAAAGATCATGGAGACCTGGACTTATCCATTTATTTTATTGAAGAATGTAATACTGTATTATAGTCATAGCAAGGGCTAACTTACTAGCCAGGTGACATGCAAAGGAGTTCCTAACCCTAAAAACACTAATAGACATGCATGTTTCATTGAAACCAGTGAGGTACACATTAGCTGTTTCACCACTGCTAGTTTTTGTGAAAAACATATATGTACTTTCATTGTATTTTTCTTTTTCTTCATATTTCAATATCTAAACCATAACTTTTTATTTTATCAGATTCCTACTGCCATAAGTTTTGTGATCCCATATTGACCAAACAAAAAGAGTTATTAAGATAGTTTGTTTTAATATATAGTGAAACTTTATAAATTACTTGTGTGTCTATTAATTTAAAATTGACATTTTATACATAAAATATATTTTTAAAAAAGTGTTTTTGACTAGTGGGAGAACAGTAGTTTTGGTCTTTGCCCTTTATTTCATTTTCTAGCATTTCAGCTCATTTTACACTTGATAAAATTGGGATTCAGAGAAGTTAAAGGGCTTTATATGTTTTTTATTTCGCAGGATGCATGATGGTGGCACTGAAAATGTGCTCACTTATGTTTAGGCAACCACATAAAAACATTTCCTGAAGCTCCCATTAGAAGTATCTACCCGTGTTCCCTGAATCTGAGGACCCTTATATGCTTTTTAGCCACATAAAGATTGTATTATCAGGGTTCTCCAGAAAAACAAAGACAATACTTATACAAATAAATGGAGAAAGATTTATATCAGGAATTGGCTCATGCAATTGTATGGGCTGTGGGTCCCAAGTCCCCAGGGCAAGCTGATAGGCTGGAGACTCAGGGGAAAGTTGATGTGTCAGTCTCCAGTCCAAAGACAGTCTGGAGGCAGAATCCTTTCTCCCTCCCTCTGGGGACTTCAGTCTTTTCTCTTAAGAGCTTCAACTGATTGGATGAGACCCAGCCAAATTTTGGAAGCTAGTCTACTTTACTGAATGTCTACTGATGTAAATGTTAATCACCTCTAAAAAATACCTGCACAGCCACATCTAGACTTGTGTATCACCAAAAATATGGTCAAACCTAGCCTAACCAAGTTGACACGTAAGATTAACCATCACAAAGCCGAAATCCATTTCCCTGGGGAAGGGAAGGCTCTGATTACTTCTGCAGCATCTTATGTCATTAAATTGGTTACCTAGAAAGCAGACAGTTTACCAAGTATAACTATACATAGGACTTTCCTTTCAGTCAGAGGCTAATTCACTTTTGGTGTTACAGTCAGGTTTTTATGGTGAAAACTGTTAGAATCTAAGAAATTGTGATTCTATACTATTAAAAAAATGTTAATAAACTGAACTATATAGCATGATAAAAAAACGACAAAAGATAGCTTGTGGGAAAAGAAATTTTGAAGCGCCTATGGCAATTAATATCTATTGCTGTTATGTTTCAAGAAACATGGGATTTTTACAATATAAAACCATTATTAAACTTCGAAGTCCTATATTCTTGAGGTAAAAAGAAACTATTTCTGTTAAATTTATTTTTATGAGTCTTCTAAACCATTGTGGTTATTCTATGACATTTATGCACTAATACAAATGTTCAAAACTAGTAAAATTCTGGTGGATAGTCAGTAAGACTTTGCATATCAATTAGTAAACATTTTCTTTGCTAACTCCAATATATATCTATTATTTTTCCAATAAGAAAATATATGCTTAAATACCCTTCCCAGGAAATAACCCAGCATGTATATATGTGTGTGTGTGTGTGTGTGTGTGTGTGTGTGTGTCTATTGGGGGTGTCTTCCATCCATCCTGAAACTACGTGAATGAGTCAACAATGTGCTACAAAATTCAGATTCCTTTTTTTTGAATATATGAAACATACAGAAACATGGTGAAGTTTCTTGAATACCTTTTGTTTGTGTATATCATTGCACCCAGAGGCCGTAGCACTAGAGGCTGAAAACGCATTCACACACATGCGCACACACACACAAACACACCCTCACACACATAGCCTTGTCATGATGTTAGACTCTCCGGCTTGACCTGAAATGACTGAGAAAGGCACATGAATTAGAGAATAACAAAATAAAATTAAAATGTAATTGTCAATATTGTCAAATTGAAAATAATCTGTGCATTATCTGAGTTTGTGAATTTAATCATTTGTTTAGCATATATAAAAATAATAAATTATGAATATCTTGTTATTTTGCTTTATAATTTTTTCAGTTTACAACTACTCCTGACTATTTTACAAATTTTTAACAGGAAACAGAAATGAATCTATAACATTAATCCTTTCTCCTTAGCTTTTCTGATTTCATTCTGATGTATGTGCCAGGGATTGTGGATTATATTTGTGTTGCCACCAAGCGACAAACTAACCTTGGCCTATTTATAACGGCATGTTGTGTTGTCAGTCAGGCTCAAGAAGTCATTAAAGCTTGACAGCATTGCCTCCTGTCAGCTTTTCCCAAATCCCAGTTGAATATAACATCTACCAGAATTATGACTTTGTTTCACTATTTTTTTTTTTTTTTGAAATGACATCTTAACTAATTAAAAGTAAGCTATTGGATTTCAGTTCTGGCCCTCCACAGGCTAAAGGTCAGCCCATTAAGGATTTTCTTATAGACAAGGCATCTTTTCTTCCTACGGATACGTCTTCATAGGAAAATAGGGTAGTTTGAAACAGGAAAAAAAAAATCATAAACCCTGAACTTTGGCTTAGTATTTTTTATTCTAAACTTGTGGTTTCCTGGCCAATAATCCTTTAATCTGAAGGGAAAAGCAAATACAAACCATAACATGAATCTAGAGAAAAATTTTCAAGGAATTTAATGATGTTTATAACACAGATTCTAAAATTGTATGCATTCATAATTACAATCAAAATACAACACTGCAAGCCTGGTCTTGAATCTAAATTTTTGGAAGATATTTAAGGATATGAAAAAGGCCTGTGTATCAAAGAAGAAAGGATAAGTCAAAAGGGTGAAATGAGTTCCAAAAACAGCAGTTTAGCTAAATTTGCCATTCTTAACGATCCAAGAGAGAGGAAGGAGGTCACAATGAGAGGCTGGGAATCGTAAGCTAAGCTATAATTTCCATCCATTAGCTATTCTCTCTCTTTTCTTTTTTAGTGAAGAAGATTGGCCCCGAGCTAACATCTGTTGCCAATCTCCCTCTTTTTGCTTGAGGAAGATAGTCTTTGGGCTAACATCTGTGCCAATATTCCTCTATTTTGTATGTGGGATGCCACCATAGCATGGCTTGGTGGGAGGTGTGTAGGACTGCACCCAGGATCCGAATCTGCAAACCTCAGACCACCAAAGCGGAGCACAGGAACTTAACCATTATGCCACCAGGCCAGGCCTCTAGTTTCATATTTCTAAACACAAAAGAATTCGAGAGAGAAACAAAGGGTATTTGAATTCATTCCCCAAGTAGCACTTAAACTTATTTTCCTGTGGAAACTTCAAATTTAACTTAATATTATCTGTGATTGGCCTATGAATATGGCTAAATGGCACAAAAAAATAAATAAAATACGAGTAAATAAAAGATAAAAGGAAAAAGCTATCAAAAGTTAAAAGTGTATTCTTTCTAACAATAGCTGTGTAATATAGAATATATTAATGATTTATAAATGAAAAAATAATCTACCATACAAACCATTGTATTATTCTAGCATCCCATTTAAGTTTAATGGGGAGGGAGTATTTTAAATAGTGCCATATTTGGCAAGAGATGATAGCATCACTAAGCAAAAATTAATTTGGATGCAGAATTAAAGAGAGAAAGCATTTCTTTGATGACAAATACACAATTATTTTAGCCTTGGCAACTGGCTGGGAATGTGATCCTAAATCCTCACTAAACATAACAATGAAAGAAGACTTTCAGATGATTGCTTACTGTGAGTTTTATCTTTTCAATAGACAAGATTTTTCAGAGGTCCCCAGAGTTCAAGCTACTTCCTGATCTTCATAAAATGTTTGTCTTATCCAATTACACTCCAAAGTACACTTTTCTGATAACCAAAGTTGCCTCCAATGCCCCTTGTAAACTGTCCTGTATCACAGGCGTTGTGCTGGGCACAGAGAGTACCCAGGTGGGAAAGACCCAGTCCTGACAACACTGAAGGATTAACAAGAACTGGTAAGAGTAAGTCATTTAGGAAGGTAATTCTGGTTACTCAGAGGACAATTGTGTAAGGGTGCAGGATTCAAAGCAGAGAAACCAATTAGGAGGATATTACCGGAGAAAATGTCAAGATTTGCTGATCAACTGAATGTGTTCTGTTAGGTGAAAGGACAGGAAAATGAAGGGTCAATTATAACTCTCAGGTTTCAAGTTTGGGTGTCTACGGGTAGATGATGTCCTTTATAAGGTCAAGTACAAAAGAGAAGAGATGCAGTTGAATATTTAAAATGACTGGATTCAGTTTTGGATATGCTGAATTTGCAGTGTTCTCAGAATATCCAAGCAAATAAGACATTATGAAGAAAAGAAGCATATGAGGATCTTGTCTGCCTATCACTATAAAAAGACGTATCAGTTTATGTGGGAACATGGGCCTAAGTGAGTTCTTGAGGTATAGAATTTACATGACAAATTGAATCACAGTGTCTGAGAAACTCATGTTTTAAATATAGGCTAAATAGTAACCCAATTTTTTCTATGAAACCAGTTTACATAGCCTGTATCTACAATCATGGAAAAATGTATCTACTTAATGGAGACCAGAGACATATTAGGTTCACTTATATTTCTAAAAGAAAACCTCATAAGAAAAATAAGGGTTTACTGAGTTTGGAAATTATCATGCTCCGTGTATGCGACTGTCAATATGTTATAATACCTTCAGTGTGCTAAACAAATACTAGTTAGTTGATATCTTAAAGTGGGAAAAGGCTCTACTCGGGGACTTAGAAATAAAAGTTGCTGTTGGTCTTAACAAAAAGGGTGATAACTTATTTGAGTTTGAAAGATGAATAGCCTTTTTGAAGTGGGAGAGAAAGCTATGTGGAGGGAGAAGTAGACATTTTAAGCAGAAGGAAGGGCATGTCCAAAGACATGAAATGGCATTGCACGTTTTGGAATGATATTAGACATGTCATGATTGTTATATATGCAGAATGGAATACTACGCAGCCATAAGAAATGGTGAAATCCGGCCATTTGCGACAACATGGGTTGGTGGTTACCAGAAGGGAAGGGCAGAGGGAGGAGGGTGAAAGGAGTGATTAGCCACATGTGTGTGGGGATGGACGGTAATTAGTCTTTGCGTGGTAAACACGAAGCAATTTACACAGAATTAGAGCCATATTATGATGTACATCTGAAAGTTATATCATGTTACAATCCAATGTTACTGCAATAAAAAAAGAGAGAATGAAAAACTGCTATTGATGGTCAGCCTTCTCTCCCCTTCAGAGTACTGAAAATTCCCCCCTTCTCCTATTTTCATGAATAACATCATCTTTCTTTTTGCAAAAAAAAAGACACTCATCGCTTAGGAAATTCCAAGGGATTTTGAAGCTTTGTGCCAGGAGCTAGGGACAAGGAACACATATATTCTTTATGATACCACAATGAATAATACAATAACTCAAGAAGTTCAAGTTCTTCTTTATACTATGCTTTTGTATAGTATTTGTACGAAAATATCAAATAATTGCAGCTTATCAACCATTATGGTGTTACTGGCTAGCCCTGTTGCTCTAGTGGTTAAGATTTGGCACTCTTACCTACATAGCCCGGGGTTCATTTCCCAGTCATTGAACCACACCATCCATCTGTTCGTTGTCATACTGTGGCAGCTGCGTGTTGCTGTGATGCTGAAAGTTATGCCACTGGTATTTTAAATACCATCAGGGTCACCCCTGGTGGACAGGTTTCAGTGGAACTTCCAGACTAAGACAGACTAAGAAGAAGGACCTGGCCACCCACTTCTGAAAAAGTGGCCATGAAAATCCTATGAATAACAGTGGAGCATTGTCTGACATGGTGCCAGAGGTAAGAGGATGGTGCAAAAAGACTGGGCAGAGTTCTGTTCTGCTGTACACAGGGTCACTAGGAGTCAGAATCTGCTTGGCACTGACGATAACAATAATGCTACTAAGTCTTTGTTCTAGAACATAAAAGATATTATATGACTATTAATTTCCTTCTTAATCCTCCACTTTAAAGAAAATGGATTGCATAGATATATTTGAAACTTGTGCATTTTTCTTTGCCTTTATATAAAAATACAAATTTGAGTAAAATGTCTCCTTTACAGAGAGCAGCTGATACAATTCCTTTTTTAAAATGGCATGCGTTGATGGAAACGTTGTGGTATTTAGGTGATTAGTAACTTACACTTTATGAAGAAAGTGGCATATCTAAGAAAATATCTTAACTTTGTATCAAAAGGAAACTTATTGTAGCATATTCAATTGGTAAAAATGTTAGATGGTAACTGAGTCTTTTATATTTATTGACGTTGAAAATTCTTTGACTAAGGCAGGGTCTAAAAATAACTCAAAAGCTATTTTAATGTAGTCAAAGGTTTTTATTTTGAAAAAGTCGTTTCTTGCCTTCCTCTGGACTTCCGTTCACAATGGTCTTCTTTTAACCTGGAGTCAGTCCTGCATAATGCAGGAATTGAATGTGCCCTTTAAAGACACGTCCAAACCTGGAGTTCTTTGATTTTAAAATATAAATGTAGTATTATTCAGTGTCAGAGCTGCTTGTTTTCTTCTACTCACCCTATCTTACAAAAGATACCAATTTAACCCTTACACAAAACCCAGCTCCACAAAAATCCCATTCAAAGTCTAGCTCTTAGAAAGGAGCCTTTTTTATATTTCTCTGACTCTGAATCAACTCAGCTTTGCTGTTCATCTCATCTGGCTCTGGTGTTTTAAATTCTTAAAGGCTGAATTTGTGATATTTGTAGTCTTGTGTCTGAGTTCCTAGTCCACTCACTGCATTTCCCAGATTCTATTTTCTAATTCTTGCATTCTAAAATTACCCACCAACTTGGACTATACTGAAATCACTATTTCAGGAGGACATTTGTTTTGTCTTCATTTAGGAACTCATCATCACACTCATCGTTCATACGTCCTCTGTATGTCGAATTTACCTCTTTCTTTAGTTTAATTCCTCCCTCTCTTCCTATTCTGCCTATGACTGGATTGACATAAAGAATTTGGACTTTGCCTTGATCTTGGTTTATGATGCTAATGTTCTACCAATCCTTTCCCTTCAGTCTCACCTTTTGTTTCACTCTGTTGTTTAATATGAATCAATATGTTTACATCATTTTGCAAAGCTGAACTGATTCTTACAGAAGTGAAATGACATGGAAATTTAATAGATGGTTCACTTATAAGCCCCTTTTCCCTTTTCCTCTCTTTATTTGGAGGGAGGGGGTATCCACCTTTCTCCAGCAAGGACATTCTCTAGGTTACTTCAGTTCTTTTGGGAACAGCGTGGAGAGTTTCCCTTGTCTGGATTTGACTGTGACTAGCTATTTGTTGAGATTTTCACGTCTCTCATATTTGGGAGCTGTACAAATCCTAGTCCTACATTTGCCTGATGTAAAGGAAGTTTCTCATCTCACCAACAAAATAATTTCTTTAAAACAGTGACCATGTTTTTTCTTCTGCTACTGCACAGAAAATCTTTCATAAATAAAAACACTCTGAGAAATGCTTTCTTTCATTTAATCACGTCAACATTTTGGAAAAGGGTTATATCATCCTCAATTTACGAATAAAGTTCAAAGAGTGTATATAGTTAAGTGGAGTATCTAGGATGTTACACCATGGCCTACCATGACCCCTATGTCAAGGAATCCTTCTGCTAACCTGGGTCTCCGCCAGCTTCCTGGACTTGTTAGTCAAGTCACTTCAGGCAAGTGTTGAATTTATTTGGTGCTTTTTCTTCCTTTATAAATAATGAACAACAAAACCTGTTCTGTGTAAGTTTTAAAGTTGTGTGCGCTTAAGAAAACACATAGATGCCCTTTGTACATATGATCAATGACATTAAAAAGATCAACCAGAGGCCTTTAAAAATTACCTACATTTGAAAAATTGCCTTGGAATGAAGTGTTCGTTCTTTAGTAGGAGTAAAGATTATATCAACTCATGAGTGAGTTTGCTATGAAAACCAAACAATTATTATACTACTTTTTAATTTAGAGATCCTCTGATGGAAGTCAGCAAGTCCATGAAATTGGATGGGGTAAAATCATATCTTTACTTTTTCTTAATCTTCAACTTAAATTTAGCATTTCCTTCAGTTATGAAAGTAGGTAACAGTCATAGTAGTATAAACAGTAACTGTGCCTTTTTTCTTATATAATAACTGATCTTTTTACATTTCTTACCACAGTTCTGAAATTTTGAAAGTTTTACATGTTTGTTTTAGTGTTTATCTTTTGATTTTTTGAGCGTAGGTTCCCATCAGAAAGTGGCAGCTGAGACAAGGGCTTTCTGTGCAGACTTGCCTGAGGAGGTGATCCTGGGAACAAGAGTGAGGACTGGGGAGAGTGAAAGAAGGAACGAAGGGAAGAATACACTCAGCTGTGGGCCATGACGCTCACTTCCACCATTGCGTTCTGAAGATTTGTCTAGTAGCCCTCAACACCTGTTGGTCAAGCAGCTCCTTCCTGATATGTTAACCACTAACCCGTGAACACTTTCAGGTTTTCCATGAGTGAGGGTCCTGTGATTTGCTCAGGAGTCCCAAGCTATTGAGAGTTCAGCTAAACTACTCCATAATATCTCTGCCTTGACATCCACTTTCTGTGGCTAAAAGGACTGCAAGTGGCCTCGAACTAACACAAGCCTCTGTCACATGCCCCAAATAAAAGCTGGCAGAGTCACAAGTAAATGCAAATTCCTGATGTGACTTCCCCAGTTCACCTGGTGATAAAGAATCTCTCCCGCCCCTCAGCTCCTTCCTCTTCTGTGCCCCTTCGATAAGATGCCTTACGTCTTTGAGCTTACCAAAACGCCACTCTTTTTGGTTTGAGTCATCCCATCTGCCCTTAGCTGGGAAACCCCAAAGCACTCCACCCAGGGACCCTAATAAATGCATGTGCCCCAGGTCCTGCTGCTAGCTGTCTGTCTGTACCCTGCCTTGACCTCTCCGTGCGTCTCCTCCAGGACATTTGAGTAATAAACTTCTTTATTTCACTTTCCCTTTCATTCTTCTATTGAACTTTGGCTCATCATCTAACACCCCAGGGCTCTATTTAACAAATGTTAGTTTAACAAAAATCACAACATAACTGTAGTTCTCAGAGAAAGTGCTGGAACAGAAAGAAATAAATAATTGTGAAGCTGAGGAAAGGCCCTATCTAGTTACAAGTGTATGAAACTAGCTGTCACAGCAATGGCTAGAGTAAAATATAGGCTCAGAAGGTGTGAGAAAGGGCAAGAGAGATGTCTTACATAACTTTAGACTTAAGATTTCACAGAATAGGGGCCAGCCCTGTGGCCGAGTGGTTAATTTCGTGAACTCCGATTCGGCTGCCCAGGGTTTCGCTGCTTCAGATGTTGGGCGCAGACATGGTATGGTCCATTAGGCCATGCTGAGGTGGTGTCCCACACAGCACAGCCAGAAGGATGCACAACTGAAAAAGTATACAACTATGTACTGAGGGGGATTGGGGGAGAAAAAGCAGAAAAAAGAAAAAGATTTTACATAATATATATACTTCCTTCTTTTTTTAAAAAAGAAGATTGGCATCTGAGCTGACAACTGTTGCCATCAGTTTTTTTTCTACTTTTTCTTCCCAAAAAACCCCCAGTACGTAGTTGTATATTTTAGTTGTGTGTCCTTCTAGTTGTGGCATGTGGGACACCACTTCAACACGGCCTGACGAGCAGTGCCATGTCCGCGCCCAAGATCTGAACCAGCCAAATCCTGGGCCGCCAAAGTGGAGTGTGTGAACTTAACCACTCGGCGACAGGGCCGGCCCCTACTTCCTTCTTTTTCATTTAGAGTAGCTATCAGATCCTTGCCATAAGAACAATAAAATTAGCTACATCTCCTAATTTTTGTCACTAGCATTATTTTTCTTAGAGTTTACTTTTGTCTTCTTGATTAAGCTTAGATTTCCAATACTTGTTTTGTCAGCTTTGACTCACAGTTATTATAGATGAGACATGCATTAAGTAATTTAATTTTTCCCATGTATTTTTCCTGTTTTTCTCCTCCTTTCTTTTAGATGTGTCATTTTTACATTGTCACTGTGTGTAACGTATACATTCCATTCTTTCATCCTTAGCCCATCTTGGTTTTAGAACCAAGGATCTTTAATTGAACATATTAAATGCTTAGTGGCATTTCTTTTGCAAAAATTTCGTTTCAGTTGAATAGTTGGAGGTATTTTTCGTGCCTTTCTTTAAAAGGGCTCATGTTAACAATATTCCCTATGTTATTGCAAGTTCAAGAGATTTGCCTGTAGTTATTGCCCATAAAAGACAAATTGTCTGGATATAAATTTCTTTATTCCCGTGAGAATGTTGTAGATGTCACTCCACTAATTTTGGTCATTAAATGTTACTAGATCCATTAGCTTTTGATTCATAACAAATCGCCTCAAAATCTCAGTGGCATACAACATTAAATAGTCATTTTTCATGCCTCTGCTGATCAGCTGAGAGTCCACTGATCTTTCCTGAGCTCAACCGGCCAGCTCTGGTGATTTCAGTTGAGATAATCCACATGTCTCTATCCTCTCAGAAGGAGCCATCCATCCTGGGAGAGATCAGGCTGCTAGCCCAGGCCTGTCCTCATGATGATGGTCTAAGTGCAAAAGCAAATGAGTGGAATCAGAGGAAGACTTTTGAAGCTTCGAGTCACATCACATCAGTAACATTCATTTGGCAAAAGTAAAACATGTGGCTGATACAAATTCAAGTGTTAGGGAAATATACCCCATTATTTTATTTTATTTTTGATTTTTAGAAATTGCAAAGTCATATGACAAAGAATCTGGATCCAGGGATAGATGAAGAATTAGACCAATTGTAGGGGAGGAAGACATTTCCTCCATCTGTTCTGGGTCCTTCTGGTGGGAAAATGAAGTAAATTTACATGAGGCCAAATAACAGGAAAAAATTAAACAAAGCTTTACAGCATGTATACATGGGAGAGGCTCAGGCAAACTGAGCAACTCACTAAAATGACTGAAGCCACCACCTTAAATATCTTCAGCTAAAGGCAAAAGAGGATGTTGGGGGTAGGGAGAGTCAGTTATGGGAGATTACCAGAAAAGGACAGTAAACCAGGGTAAGGTTACTATGCAGATTTAAGTCCTTGCCTTCCACATTGATAGAGTTTCTAGAGCTAAGGTCATCCTCCTTCTTCCTGGTACAGAGAGGGAGACACCTTTACAGATGGAGATTTCCTTTACAAATGTAAATATCTCCTAACAAAGGGTAAGTTAATTCTACTTTTCAGAGTTTCTTTCCTGTCTGCAGTTTTTAAAAGTAACAAGCCCAAAATAATCCTCATTCCAAACAGACATATCCTGGGGTGGTCTATTCCAGTCCCCCACACAATACTGAAATCTATTTCAATGCAGTAAATGAGTTCTACTACAGTTTGATTTTATTTTCCTACTGAAATAACTTGATCTTATATTTGGCTACCCAAAGTATTATTTCTTTGTCTTTAAAAACCAAAATTAGGCGTCAGTCTGGTGGTACAGCAGTTAAATTCTCACAGTCTATTTAGGTGGCCTGGGGTTTGCTAATTCGGATCCTGGGTGTGGACCTACACATGGCCTGTCAAGCCATGCGATGGCAGGTGTCCCACATATAAAGTAGAGGAAGATGGGCACGGATATTAGCTCAGGGCTAATCTTCCTCAAACAAAACAAAACAAAACAGATAGCCAAAATTATACTAAAATATGGACTATTTGGGTTAACTTTCCCTGGAGTACTATTGCTGTTTCCATATGTAACTTATCTCATTTGATTTCTTGAAACTATTCTTGAATTTGTCAAAGCAAAAATTATATTGGACAATGTTAAACAAACTAAGGAGACTTTCTTCAAGGCCATCCCAATAGAGAAGAAAAACCAGAACTCAATCTGAGCCTAAAAGAAAAGGCTGGAGAGTTTTTAAGAGCTGGGGTCGGGTGGGAGTGGTGGTGGGGGAGGGGGGGGAGTGGAAGAACATCTGTATCTGCTAATTGGCTTTGCTCAAAGAAAAAGTAGACTTTCTCAAATCCTCATGATAGTAGATAGTTTTACAATTTAGAGCAAAAGGATGAGGAACTTAAGTGCCTATCCTCCTACAGAAATTAGGGGATGGGGTAGTATCTTCCTTGATGATAACATTTCAAAGGGATGGTTCCCCAGGTCATTGAGAAAGGCATTTCTGGGTTGTAAAACTGTCAAGAAGCTTTTAAAAAGCTTTACATCTCAAAAAGACAGAGAAAGAATTTATAATTACACATTTTCTAAAGCAAATTCTCCAAGTAGATGCTCTAGGTCAGGGACCTGGAGTCAAGAAGAAGCTTGTCTAAAGTTTAGTCAAACTGAGGGAAACATCAAAGCCTTCTTGCTTAAATTACATTGTAAATGTTTTATTCTGTTCCAGTTACTTCAGTTCTCTCTGGCTTAGAGCTCCCCCTTCCTATATGCCAAGTTTGAAGGAGTAGTTTTTCCTGCATTTAAAAAGAGTTTCCAAAGTTGTAAAATATTTTGTCAACCATGAAAGGTCATCAGACTTTTTATTATTTACTTTTATAATACAGTACTGTAATAACTTTAAAAGGAAGGCAGATATTTTTGTAATTAGTGTTTTGAATCAAGATTAATGACTTAAAAATAGAACCCTATAATTGGATTTTAGGTCAATTTTCTTCAATCCAACTATATACATCTTGCAATATGAAGGATGCTCTAAGTAGAGTGACAAGCGTCCAGGTTCTTCTTGTAAAAATACTCTTGATGTTAGATATCAAAAGTAATGTTTGTGGGGCCCAGCCCCACGGCTGAGTGGTGAAGTTCTCAAGTTCCACTACAGCAGCCCAGGATTTTGCTGGTTGGGATCCTGGGCGTGGACATGGCACCACTCATCAGGCCACATTGAGGCAGCATCCCACATGCCACAACTAGAAGGACCCATAACTAAAATATACAACTATGTACTGGGGGGATTTGGGGAGAAAAAGCAAAAAGAAAAAAAGCGATTGGCAACAGTTGTTAGCTCAGGTGCCAATCTTTAAAAAAAAAAAGTAATGTTTGTGGAGGGATGTCCCAATTTTCCCTCATATTATGACTATTAATTCAAAAAGTAAATCATCAGTTGTAGGGGAACAGAATTTCTTACTCCAAAATATGCCTCTTTGGCATACGGTTTATTTTGGGCTGGTTATTTTCAAGAAAAAGCAGATAAAGAAGCAGCTCTGAAAACCAAGTAAAAGTTGCCCTTTGTAAGAGACATTTACATTCCCACGGGAAATCTCCATTTCTAAGTGTGTCTCCCTGGCTGTACCAGGAAGAGAATGATGACTCAATCTCTAGAAACTCTCATCAATGGAGAAGGCAACTACTTAAATCTGCATAACAACCTTATCTGTGTTTACTCTGCTTTTCCTGGTAACCTCCCATAACTGACTCCCCATCCCCAATATCTTCTTTTGTCTTTAGCTTAAGACAGTATCTAAGGTGCTGGATTTGGCCATTTTGGTGAGTTAGTCAGTTTTCCTTGGTCTCTCCCATGTATACAAGAGGTACACACATTATTAAACTTCTGCTGGTTTTCTCCTGTTAGTCTGTCTCATCTCAATTTAATTCTTACACCAGCCAGAAGAACTTAGAAAGGTAGAGGAGAAATTTTTCCTCCCTGACACACTGAAGCACAATCTATAATCTAAATTGTAAAGTAGCACACATGAAAATATTTTGGGCTGGGAGCCAAACTTTCTGTGTGTTAATACATATTATGTGTAAGAGTATGTATGTAAGGTATGTGGGTAAGAATGCGTATTATTTTTCAAGCATCTGTTCACAGGAAATTTGCAACTTGGAGACCACAAAAAGTGCAGGAAAGAAGTTAATGCATGCTCTTCCATTCCGAATAATCTGCCAAAAGAACTGGCTTGAGAAGAACATTTGATGACTCACACATAATATTCAAACTTAAACTCTTACATTAGAAAATCAATTAAGTGTGAACTCTTGTGGTTTGATGTGACCATAATTGTCAACCATATTTCTATTGGAATCCTCCTCTCAGATTATAAATGGGAGGCTTGGTCATGTTATGGACATTAGCAGTTGAACCACTCAAGAGCCTGAGGAGTACAGTACCAATTACATGTACAGAACCTTCAGAGGAGGGCTATGTTTTACCTGGGTTACTTTTCAGTAAACTGATCTTATTTTTTTCACAACATTCAGGGTAGTCACAAGCTATAAACATTCCCAGACTCCTTCTTGGGCCATTGTCCCATTCCTCAGTAACAATCCCCAGCTATGCAAAGATTTCATGCTTGTTACTCACAGGGACTATTAATAGCTTACTACTTTGTATGTTGTTAATTTAACACTATGAAATTGGTGACAATGTTGTACACTGTTAAGTCTTGTCACTCCAAATTACAGGTTTTTCCATTCCACAGAAACAGCAGGATCATTGGTGAATTGATGAGAATAAACCTTAAAAAAAACCTATAATTTTATTCTCATCAATTCACCAACGATCCTGCTGTTTCTGTGGAATGGAAGGCTCAGCCCCTGATGCTTTCCTTTAATCCAGTGCCATTGGCAATATAAGGAGAGAAGTTTTTCTAGAATATTCCAGGATATTCTTGAAGGACTGCATATTTGCATCATTTTTTATAGTACATAGACATATTGATAACTTGTGGTCATATCAAAATTACGTCTAGATATCCCATGCCCCCTTCAAAGTTTTTAGCTTTTGACACATTATTGGTTAATTGATTGACGTTAATGGCACTGCTAATAGTGCTCAGAATAAATTTAGAAGACCAGAGAATGAAAACACATCTGTGGTTGTATTGGTACTATACTTGCTAGCCAACAGAGATTATCAGCTACAGACACAATATTTCAGTAGCCAAGGTCAAGAAAAGTATAATTTTCCCCTTATATATGACAATAAATACTTTGCAAGTGAGTGAGAATATCTAACACAGTTTGACTTCTTTGATAGATTATAGAGAAGAATGTAATTTTCTTTAGAAGAACTTTATGTGCGATATGACTACTTAGGCACTGTATTTCTCTTAGCATTTGGAAAGAGAATGTTCTCTGTACCCATCAGAGGATAAAGTAAAGGGGTAGATGAGCAGGTCTTATATGATAAATCCACACTAGCTTTCCAGTCTCCCCAAGGCTTTGAATATCTTTCTCTACAGTACACCAAGAAGATTCTGTTTTTTCTCTTTCCTTTCCTCTGGGCCACCATTGGGTCTATATTTCAGTCAAATATGGATAAAAAGCCTTAAAGCCTGGGCTAGTCCCAGACCCTTGAATTAACACAATAAATTTGGAATCTCTCTTGGTGAGTTATATTATTAAATTCAGCCTGATACAATTTTGTATTTCTTCCACGTTGATCTCACACCCTATGATCCATTCCTATGCATATTTTCCAGGTTTATGTTGGTACAAATTGGCAAAATCATACATTTCTTTTGACATATATCATATTTCCCCAAGGGTAACACTTTGTGTCTCCCCCTTTGGAACCTACTGGGTCTTGAGTCTAGTTATTGGTTAAGAAGGGTGGAGAGGAGGCAGAGAAAAGTCCTGAGGGAGATCCGCAGTCCTCTGCAAACCAGCTACCTCAAGAGAGGCCATTAATGTCTTTAGTGAAGAGGAGACTAAACTCCTTGGGCCAAAAGAGCCACTTCTAATGGCAAAGAAGGAATTTAGGGATTAAAAGTCCCCAGCTTCATCAGAATCTGCCTTATGTCCAATCCTCTTTTCAGGATTTCATTTCTTTTCAATCAATATCCTAATTTTGATAAAAGAGACTTTGTGAAGTTGAGAATTCAATTTGGATTGTAATTCAGCCATTTACAGGATTAAACTTTGAGTTTGGTTTTCAGAAATCCAGCCCCTGTGGCTAAGAGAAGATAAGAGTTTCTTTTAGGGATGTCATTTATGTTTTTATGTTCCTTAGGCGTAACTTTAAGTGGGAATTTAAAGCCCCAAGCTTATGATTTTATTCCCCAACTTCTCAGAGCACTAAACAACTAACCAATCCTTTTGTACTCCTTATTTTCACAAAAAAATTCTATGGCAACAAATGCTTGATTACCCAGGGCCTTGCCCTCTGTAGACACTTGATTGTAGATATCTACAAATGATAAAATTTACATAACTGTTTTGTCTCTGCCTGCTGTGGACTCCCAAAGTCCTGTTTAAAATTAAAACTGAAAACATGGGTATTAATTCTTTTAAACCTAATAAGATCAGAAAGCAGTTACAGATAGCATAGAATCAATTCAGAGAAGCCATCCTTATGATTATGTTTCTTTGGAACCACTCTTGATACGAAATTCTGTACCAGTTAGGGTTAAAACAGAGAACTAGAACCACCAGCGTTGCTACTTACATACAGACATATTTACAGGAATTTATTTCAGGCATTTAACCTCAAATTCCGAGAGCTGTTTACACAGTCTGATACTTTCCTATTTTATATGGACTTAAAGTTCACAGGGAAGGCAGGCAGGAATTAACAATGGATATAATGCGGGTGAGAGCAAGGGTAAGCTGGAACCCACAAACTATAGAAGAACCCATGAGGACAGAAACCCAAGTCAACTCTCCCTGCCTTCATCCTTGATGGAGAGAGTATCTGATAGGAGAGCTGATGTTTTTCATCATGTAGCTAAATTTATACATGACCCAGCAGTAGGGAAGCTAAAGGAAGATTCAGGGAAAAGTGGATTTAGTTGCTGGCCAGGCAGCTGCCACTTGCTAATGAGGAAAGTCATCAGATAAGCCAGGAGGCGTCTGAACAACAAAAGTCTCTGTCCTGACCTCGTGAGTGTAAAAACAGCTGCTGCTTCACTTCTGCCCTTCAAACCTTGTGGAAAAATACCTCCGGTGGCTCATCCAGAAGTATATAAGGAAGGGGATTCTGGGAAACATAGATCAGTCAAGCCAAGTTGACAAATCACAAAACCAGCACAAACACGTTAATATTTGTGCAGCAAAACATATGAATACCTACAAGTGACATAAACAAAAACTATAAATAGCCTCACATTAAATACACATCAGGTTTTGCCATCAAAAGATTTTGCATTAATCTGACAGCAACATATTCAGTTTTTAAAGATTTCTAGATTTTATGATTGTCCAGATTTTATGATTATATATCTTCCCTCATATTTCCAGGTAGAACAAATTTAAAGACATGGTTTTGAGCAAAAAAGGATGGAAATAAAAATTAATAATCAAGAAAACTGTTGCTCTTTCACAACATCCAATAAAGCATATCCTCTCCTTGACTCTAGTGATGTTTGAGTAACTCTCCTCAGAGGACATATAAAATATATGAACAACAAGCTACAGATCCTCAGGGCACAAATATTCTTTGAACCATCACTTTTGGTCTAATTATATATTTTTTAAAAATCTGGCAATGAGAATTACCTCTGTTAGAGAATGCAGATTCTCAAATCTAAAAAGTATATAGATATTCAAAAGAATTTTCCAAAATGGTATGGAAAATAAATATATGGACGCTGTGGCCATGAAAATGTGCCTCCCAGACCTCTGACTGCAGGAAATGTCATTGACCAAGATTCCAAACTACTGCGTTCTGCATCTGTTACCATGTTTGTGCTTAGACTTGACCTCTTATGGGCTATTCCAAGCTAATGACTGAGCATGATAGGAATACTAGGGTGGGCTTGTCCCAGGAAACCTGGGAGTCCCCTCAGAAAGGACTTTGACTCCAGGATTCCATGTGAGCCTTGCTGAAATTTCCTTAGAACTTCACAGAAGTCTACGATGCTTGCACCCAGATTTCCGTCCATCTTTCGCTCACTCTTGCACTTGAGATCAGACTTGGATCTCAGAATGACGGCTCTCCAAGCTCCCTCTTCTTTTCCTCACAGTCATTTTCTCTAACAAATGTTTTCACACTTAATCTCATCTTGGTATCTGTTTCTTGAAGGAGCTGGTGTAACACAGTGTTACGTGTTGAGGATGTGTGTGTGTGTGTGTGTGTGTGTACTGTAAGGGCAAATACAAATAAAAGACTTAATTCTCCTTGTTTTAAATAAGGGAAGAGACTTCACCTACCCTTTTTATTAGCTCATTTACTTTAGAAAATTTGTAAATTCTTCTCTGTCTCTGAAATGTGTGTTAATCTTGTGAAAGCTAATTAAACTTCTCGCCAGTTTTCAGACCCAGGAATGTCTTTCTCATGATCTGGGAGCCATCTCTTTGAGACATAATCATCAAGGAAGATAGAGCCCCTATCTCCCAGTTTCTGTGGAAAGGAAAAAGCCTAACATGGGCAGATGGCTCTCTCCAGGTTGCAAAACTATCTCTTATCATAAGATATAAGTAGTTTACTTTTCCTTTGGATAAGTCAATTATATAACACAGAAGGTCACTACAAGTGTCAAGTGAATCAAAGGTGAACTATGTGTGACAAATGGAGCTGTTAAATCCTCTTACTGGAGGACTATTTATTATCTCTCTTGATAATATGTATGTAATGGGTTGAATCTACAAGGCTATAGAAAATAGTGAGATTCTCTCCGATTTTGCAATCTCTTATTGGATTGCCTGTGATGCACATCCCATTCTAGTTTAATGTTTATTCAATAATAAAATTATTTTCTTTCTCTCCTATGTGGAAGAGGTTTTCAGGGTTGGGATGAGATTTTGTTTTTAACTGTATGTCCCCAACTGTATATATATGTATGTATTTGTTCATATATATACACATACACACTAAAGAAAACTTTTCAAAACATTGTATTCCAGAAATGTTCACATAGTTTTAAATTCAGCTGCTTTTAAAGATATTTTATAGTAATAGTTTCTTCAAAAATTAACAGCCAATTTAGAGATATGCAACAAGTTGTTAGATATTTTTGGCCCTTGTCAGACACAGTCAAATATTGTGACAAAAATATATTGAACAATAAGACATGGGTTATATTTTATAACATAATATGAAACAAGTATAATAACTGTGTCTACAGAGTTTTGGGAGATTTCATAGCGATATCTTCTTGATTTTATTCTCAAAATATATACAGTACCGCTACTGTTCATCATTCACCTTCTCCATCCTATGCAAGATATCTCTCTGTTCTTTTGGGGGGTGGGCACTTCTTGATTATGTCAGTAACTTCCTAACTTCTCATACGCTCCCTGCTTCTCCTGCCTCCTTTTCCCCAAAGAATCACACAGAAGCCTGCATGATCCTTTAAATATATAATTCAGATAACTTTACTTCTTTGTACGAATCTGTGTATTGCCCTCATTTTACTCATTGGCCTGTAGGATTTGCACCCCACCTCTCTGGCTCCCTCTCTGAGCACCCTAGTGAACTAACCCTGCCCCAGATTCACAGGCCTATATCCCATTTCTTGTACATTCCAGGCACGCTCCCTTCTCATGCCCTTTGCCCTGGCTGAGTCCCAGATCTCCCAGGGCTGACATCCTCATTTTCTCCTGCATTTTACTTAAATGTCTCATTTTCAGTGAGACTTGCCCTGAAGATCCAGATTTAATACTTCAGCCTGCAGCCTCCCTCCCTCAGCACTCCTCCCCCATACTTTTCCCTTAAAAAATTCCATAGCATTTTTCATCTTCTTAACAACTTCACGCCTATTGTTAATTCTCTGACTGCTCTAGTGTGAATATAAGCTGTTCAAATGCAGGTGTCTTGGGCAATTTTCCTTACTGATGCATTTAAATCCCAAGCATTTAGAATGGTGCCTGATACATAGTTGGCGCTCAGTAAGCATTTGTGTGGTGAATGAATGCAGGTATACACAAAAGAAGCCATGTAAGACAGCAAGTGAAGGCCAAATGCGTTTCATTTGGCCAGTGTAGGATTTTATGTAAATTGCTGTATGCTGAAGAAAAGCGACAAATCTGGGAATTGAAGCATAGGTTGTGGACATTGAATGATGCAGAGAAGAGGAATTGAGTTTAAGAAAATTGAAGAAATATGTGCTGGCAAAGTAAATTGTTACTGTATGTTTTTTCCCAACTGGAAACAGCATCTACAACAGCCAGTGGCATAATCAGCACTGTTTCAGAAGAGAGTATATCAAGTGGGAAATATATCAAGAGTATATCAAGTGGGAAAAGCCGTTTGGAAACTACTGCAATCACCTCTCAATAACCTTAGGGAGATAGGTTTGAACAAAATGCCATAAAATTCAAATATCACTAGTCATAATATTTTTGTGATAACTGCCAATTTCTCTCTCACTAGTACGATACTCTTTGTCCAGCAGTTTTGTATTTCTGTTATCTGGGTTTTTTAAAATAACTTTTTCAAAACTTTTATGAAAGTTATACACTTGTCAAACCCTCCACTGAATTTATGTTCTATAATCATAATCTGAGGAGCCAAATGAACAGAATTTACACAAGTTAAAGCTTAAATCTTGATTCAGTTTTCTTTTTTTAAACTTGTATTAGTTAAGGCTTTGCAAATTATTTAATGTAATATTTATAAAATTATTATTCAATTTTATTTTAAATCTTTATTTAAGTCATCATAACAATATTTAGATACTTTTGACGAGATATACAATATATGAACAGAAATATTGATGGGGCTGGCCCATGGCGCAGTGGTTAATTTTGCACATTCTTCTTCCGTGACCTGGGGTTTGCTGGTTCAGATCCCAGGTGTGCACCTATGTAGCACTTGTCAAGCCATGCTGTGGTAGGCGTCCCACATTTAAAGTAGAGGAAGATGGGCATGGATGTTAGCTCAGGGCCAGTCTTCCTCAGCAAAAAGAGGAGGATTGGCAGCAGATTAGCTCAGGGCTAATCTTCCTCAAAAAAAAAAAGAAATATTGAAAATATGTACTATGTATACATCTTTAAAGTAGACAAATTACAGTCAGAGCTCAACTGCTTATATTAGTAAATGGAAATGGGTGGCTTCATCTAATGGGAGATGATAAAAACTCATATTTATATTTGAGCATAAACATTTAGCATCTAAGAAATAATGTATTCATTTTAAGAAGACCAAACTAATGGATGCCTGGAATTGTTTTACTGGTATTTGCTTATCTGTAAAAGCCATTTCCTGTGAATACCAGAAAGCACATAAGTCAGATGGATGCAGAGCACACACCTAGGAGAATTGAGGCAGGCTTCATCCCTCCTCGAATAGAAATAGTTAAATGCTTTGGTTTAAAATAGCTTCCTCTTACATAGCAGGATGAATGAAATGATTAAACAAAGTGTATAAACTAATAAAGTACTAAAACCCAATGCATTAGAAGTATAAATAATTTGGAAAATACAATGTCGTAATGATAATTTCCCTGTAGAAAGCTTAGAAATAATTGCTCGAAAATAGGACACTGTGTTCTGCTTCAGTAGTCTAATTTACAATGAGCATTTAAATGTTAAAACCTCTTTAAGCCCGTAATTTAAGGCCAAGGTCAGTCTAATAAGGATCCAGTAATGGATTTTTTTTTCTAGAATTCACAGGTCAAGTTAGTAAACTCAAACTTGCAATTCAGAAACCATATCATATTTGGAATATAATTACTGGTGTTATTACTTTAAATATTAATTTTGTGCTACTCAAACTACAATTATTAATTTGCATTTGAAATTACTCAAGTCTCATAAACACTGATTGATAATCTCAAATTTTATCCACAATAGTTTGCTGAGTTACTATTTAATATTAAAATAGACTTACATATCAATATTTCAACAAATTTAACACCACTGATTCTGATGCTGAAAATAGAAGGTTTGTATGTGTGCTGTCAGATTGAGAGTAATTTTAAAATATCACCACTTGTAAGATGCATTGCCAGTTTAAGTTAAATAAATGTGGGAATTGTACCTCTAAAAGTGATAAACTAGAGTAACATATAGACAAAAGTAAATTTGGGACATAACCTTCTGATGATAAAATCTATTTTTAAAAATAAAAAATATTAAAAAATTTCTAAAATGTTGGAAAGAGAAACTGATGAAAATTATTACACAAAAACATTTTGTAAAGTAATCCTGTGATTTTTCATTACATTCACTTGTACTGCTTTTACACTTTTAGCTGTTCAATTATTCAATTTTTTCACATTATTGATGAAGTTACTATTTTATATAGTTCTCAGCATCACAAACTTGTGGTATTTCTAGGAAAGTATGCCATATTATTAGTGATAAGTGTAAGCATTTATAATGATTGGTCAAGCTGTTTTTCAGGGTAAAATTCCTTACAACCCTTGAGAACTGAAAGCTGAGTGTCTGTATTAACATAATTCTATTATTCAGTACTCTGCATTAACATTAGTTTGCTCTTCCAGGAAATTCTTCCCCAGGAAGATAAAGTTACAAGTGTGTGTTCCAGGAACTTCATGAAAATCCAGGTACCCAAACAGCAGAATATTTGACTAGCGCTCCTGAAATACTGCTGTCTTCTCCCAACCACAGACTGCTCAAATCGGAGCATCAAAGAGGTTCAACAACCACACCTCACTGAGTCCCCCGCCCCCATAAGTTGTTATTCCACAAATTTGACCCAATTTCAAGTATATCCTTTCAATGAAAGGGCCACCTTTAATTGGACTCCCAAAATCTTAGAACTATACTGTCGTTGACCTTCCTATTCCAAAAAACTCTAAAGGCTGCCAAATAAATCTGTCTTTACTTAATGGGTTACTTTGGTAGTCTTTCTGGAGAGGTGGTGGAATACTTCCCCACTACTTAAAAAAAAATATTTTAAGATTATTACTGATTGACTTACTATGAGATTTCTACAAAATAAAAGAGCATTAGCATCACTGTTTTGTTATAGTCAGCAGCTTGCCATATGGTAAACGTACATTAGAAGACAATTAAGGGTGAAAAGGGACCGATTTTCTCACATAACACAATAACATAGTGTGAAAACATTCAGGGGTGTTTATGAACACGCTGGATGCTGAAACATAAGCTACTTCTTCATGAGACATAAGGAATTTTGCAAGGAAAATATAAGCAGTATTTCAGTTCCTTTTTAGAGATCCAATTAGTACATCTTTTAAAGAAAAACTCTCTAAGGTTTAGATTATTTTCATGTGAATTTTAATTACATGAAAACTTCAGATTGTAAATCAAGCAAAAATCTTTAACTCCTGGTTCTCTCACATACAGTTACACAGTTCTGAATTAGGTTAACAGCAGATCAACATTTGTATTAAAATTTAGTGCACAAGTTATTTGAATATACACTTCCATGAGACTGTTATAATGCCGAGGAGATTTGAATCTTTACTCACAAATTGTGAAGAATATTTTTGCACACAAAAGGATTGCACAAAAGAGACATTAAGATTCAAGTAAAGGAAAGCACAGAGGATTAGATCCAAATCAGAGCTGATTTTTTAAACATTATTGAAATATAGCATACATTAGAAAATAGCTCACAAATCATCAGTAACAGCTTAATGAAACTTTTAAAGGCAACTGTGTAATCAATACCCAGATGAAGAAATAGAATATTACCCATATCTTGGAAGCTTCCTGCATGTTCCCTTTTCATCACTGTCTCCTCTCAAAGAAGATGTGTTCATGGAGGCATTTCAGTCTTTTCATAGGTGTATACTTATGTCAAAAGTTCTACTTTAAATATATGAACTTTATTTTATGTCAATTATATCTCAAGAAATTGTTGATAAAAAGTACACACACAATATTATTTCCAGTAATGATAATGCTGTATGGTAGTTAAATGGAAGAGGGAGGGGGAACATAAAAAACATCTCCTTTGAGGGGCTGGCCCTGTGGCCGAGTGGTTAAGTTCGCGCGCTCCGCTGCAGGCGGCCCAGTGTTTTGTTAGTTCGAATCCTGGGCGCGGACATGGCGCTGCTCATCAAACCACGCTGAGGCAGCGTTCCACATGCCACAACTACAAGGACCCACAACGAAGAATACACAACTATGTACCGGGGGACTTTGGGGAGAAAAAGGAAAAAATAAAATCTTTAAAAACAAAAAAAATCTCCTTTGAGAAGATGGCATTTTTTCATGATAGACCTGAATAATAAAAATGGGTCAAGCATGAAAGTATCATGGAAAAAAAGAATTCCACGCAGAGAGAACAGTGACTACACGTAAAAATATGGATGGGGCCTCACAAACAAAATCTTGAGTTAAAGAGGCCGGGTATGAAATAGCATTAATGAACACTTCTTTGTTAAAAAGTACAGAAATGGCTGAAATTAATCTCTACTTTTGGAAGTCAGGGCAGTGATTACCCCCGGGGACTTAGGGGGTGATTAGAGACTGGTCAGGGTAAACGAGAGGCTTGTGGGGACCTGTTAATGTTTTTGATTTAGGTGCTGCTTGTCCAACTATAATGTGTGTGTGAAAATTCTGTAAGTCACACAGTTATCACATTAACACTATATATTAATACATACACTATGGTATGCCGACTGAAATTTAAAGTTAAAAATTACATTAAACATATGAAATAGATACATTATTCCCATTTAGACACTTTCTCAAGAGTTAACTTTTGTTAAAAATTGGTGTCCCTCTTCTGTCATAGAACTATAAACTGTAGACTTTAAATATAAATATGTGTCAACCTAGCTACATTTAATATCATTTATCATAACAATTAAAACACTCCTTTTTTATTCCCAGCATTAAACCCTAGCATATGGGTATTAGCCGCCACTCAAGATGAAGAATTACATTGCTTCTCATCTTTCTAATATGCAATTAAACATGATCAAACATCATTCTAAATCTAGGCTTGCCAACCTAGTACTCATTTTCCACTTTTTTACATAGTATGCAAAGAAGCCATTGAAATTCACTCTTAGTTTAAATCTAAAACACTGTGAGATTTTATTCCTAAAAACAAAACAACACCCTTTCACTAAAATATGAAGTATCTATATGGAGAATACTGTGTACAGCCTGACAATCATACCTGAAAACAACAGAGTAAAGACACTAGAAATATCAAGATGAGAACAAAAAATTAACATGTGGAGTATCTACAGTGAGATTTACAGCACCCAACAGTTAAAATTGAATCATGAGCTGGTTATTCTCACTTCAGTTTTATAGAAGAGAAAATTGAGTTTAGAAAGATTTTGCTCAAGATTACATAATGAAGAAGTGGCAAAATCAGATCTGGACCAGCATATCGTATGTTTTTCTAAGACTAAACACAAAGTAGTCCAAAAACCATAATATCAAAAAGAATCCGACCACAGCCAATAGTATCTTGTTCAAAATTTCCTTTTATTAACCAATAATTGATCCCTAAAATCTATAGAGAGATAAACCATAAACTAAGATATTATAAATATACTTTTATTTTGTGGAAAGAAAATGGTTCAGCAGTAGGTCTGCAATCTGTTCCCTCGCTTTACTGGAGGGAAAGGCCCCGTGGAATCTTACAAACATGCTAACGGTAGATCTCCAGGCAAACTATTTAATGGTATTGAGGTGAGAGAGTCTTTATCTATGGGATGCTTCTAGCAGGGTATACCTGGTTTGTCTAGGACTCTTGAAGTACACACACTGGGATCTATTGACTTTCATGGCATAGATTCCTGGATAATATCCTATTGGCTATTTAAGTATTTCATTATAAAATGGAGATGACTGCATGGTTCCTTTCTGTATTATGAATGTAGCTCCATAAATTTCTCAGATACTTCTGTATTAACGTGGTCAAAGTATCTCTGATGTGGAAAGAAAGGACCTGGGATGCTGCAGTGTCTGATCTAGATTTGTCTCTGTTTGCTTATGCCTTATGATTACTTGCATCCTTGAATTTTTTAGTAATGTGTGATACCAGGTGTATTAGTCTCCTAGGGTTGCAAAAGTACCCCAGATTGGGTGGTTTAAAACAGCAGAAATTTATTGCCTCACAGTTCTGGAGGCTAGAAATCTGAAATCAAGGTGTTGGCAGGGCCACACAGCAATTGCTCCTTACCTCTTTCTAGCCTCTGGCAATTTTTGGTTTTCCTTGGCTTGCAGCAGAATAAATCCAATCTCTGCCTTGATTTCCACATGAGATTCTCCCTGTGTGTGTTTAACTTCACATGACCATCTTTTATAAGGACACCTGTCATGTTGAATTAGGGACTCACTGTACTCCAGTGTGATCTTAACTAATTATATCTGGAATGACCCTATTTCCAAATAAGTTCACATTCTGAGGTATTAGGGGTTGCCAACATATCCTTTTTGAAGGGGACATAATTCAACTGATAACACTAGGTAAGATCTCTAATTTGCGTGAGAATGATTGACATCTGATCCATTGTGTTATCCGATTATAAACCAAAGGGGAAAAATAATCTGGTCCCACATTAACTTTTAAGCTGCTAAGACAAAAATACCAAATGTCTTCCAACAAAATGTATATAAATAATAAATGTGAAATACGTAGTACTTTATTATTTTAAACAAGTATAATTTAAACTACTTTTCTGACCTCTTGAGGCAGAAGTCAAAACAATCAAGTACATAGGTAACAAATTTGGAGTACATGAACCATAAATATGATCAATTCTGGAAACAAGTTCTTATGTTTTGTCTTAATTTGGGTTCTGCTATAAATAGACACCAACACAAGAATTTGGATACAAGAAATCTCTTTATGAGCTGATCCCTGGAACCACTTGAGAGAGAAGGGAAGTGAGAAAGTGAAAGGAGTAGAGCCTACAGAAGATATGTTCATCAGCAAGTTACTGCTGTTGGCAACTGGGCTTTACATCACCAGAACCCACTGAAAGACAATCTAGTGCATGCCATAGAATTTTCCCACTGAGTGTCAGAGAATTGAAGGATTTATCTACAACTCCTGGCCCTGCAACTAAAAATGGGGGAAATTAGCTACAACTACAGTGGCTCTAGAAGGTCCCATCGACATGCTTGCACTTCAAGCTTGCCCTTTGTGACTGCCTAGCCAGAGAAATCTCCAGAGAAGAGACACAGGAAGTTGTTGGCATGTAGAGGCCTCTCTGCAAGCTACCTCAGGCCTAGGCCAAGGAGATAAAGGGGGAAATTGACAGCTTGTGCTGCCTGCTTTGCCCTTTTTTGTGAACAATATCACTGACGTTCTCAATGGAGGTCTGACTTTCTTTTTGTATTTAACACCTAAGGTGAGCTTAATGTTGGTGGTTCCCACGGTATCCCTTCATAGAGGTAGCGTACACCTAAAATCGTTCATTTTTTGGGGGTGTGTTTCATGATATTTTACGGTTTTTTCAGACTCCACACTATACTCCTGAGTGGGCTGGGTAGGGAATTGTCTTTCACACATGTAGTTTCCCCATGAATTATAATCTACTACATTTATTGTAAAATGTGGATAAAACCAACCATATTCAAAAAAGTGGATCTTGATGATAAGTAAAGGTGGATGGAACTGATAGTGTCAGGATGTCTAGTCCGAGTAAATAAGATAGTCACAGTTGGGTGTAGTGAAGTAGGGGTCAAGTGGCTGAGGACACAACGTTTGACAGCACAGCAAGAATGAGTGTAGAGCTAGATTGTATAAACTGTGTCAGTTGAAATAAGAGAAGGTTACTCGTAGGAAGAAAACAGAGCTAAGAAAGAAAATTAAGGCATAAGGATATTTTCAGAAAACTGTAGGGTAGTGGTCTACTACAGAAATACTTGACAGCTTTTACTCTGACATCTAAAAAGAGCTTTCCTGTTTATGCACCTGTCTCTAAATGTCTGATGTCAATGGATATAACTGGTGCTCATTTAACCCAGATGAGATATGTATTGCTCATATTATTTAAAAGATACACATCCTCGAGAAATAATTTGGAGCCTGAAGTGCCTGGAATTAAGTGGCAAGGGTCTTAGGCCTCCTCATTGCTGACACACTTATTGAGTGACTGAGGAGGGCTCCTAGTGGCAGAATCTCTGCCTCAGGCAGAAAGAGCAATGCTTGTAGGAGGAAGCCTCTGGTATATGCATACTGCTGAAGCTTGTGAAAGCCACTGGGGGAGTATAGATGACAAAGCAGTTTAGCAGATGTAAAAAAGAAAATCTTTCACACAATCAAAGTTCTGACTCAACCACTATATTTTGATCAAAGTCTCTTTTAAGTCCCATAAATAGATTATGAGAGAGAACTTGGATGAATAAGCCTTTAAAGAGAAGCTTTATGTTATCAGAACACTCTCTAGGTCTAATGTTCACCTGCATAGTAACCTGGACATGTTCTGAGAGCAGGCTAATGTGTCAGAACTATCCTATTCTCTGATCTATTAATAAGACGGGGAGAGGAAGGCCGGTAGACGGTCCATATAATCTGTTCACTATGCCCATAAAACATGGCTGATAGTGAGGGCATTCAGGTGATTTCTGGCAGGCACTGAAGTATAACCAAGCAAAGAGAAGACAGTTTAAATGATAATTTCAATAAGAGAATGTTGATTCTGACTTTACTAATGAAATCAAGAAACCACAGACTTTTTGGCATATGGTTTACTATCTCCTAAGGTTGATAGGCCTGTCATTAAAATTCAAACTCAATTTACTCTTCTATTTTTTCTCTGTGTATTTGTTATTGTGTGGAGTTGGCCTACTGAGATTTCTGTTAATGAGTAAATATATTCAACAATCTGTTTTTGAGAAGCAACAAGAAAATGGTCATAAGAAACACAAGTTCTATGAGAACAACTATGTCCCTATAATTTATGACAAGGAAGAGCTCTATTTGGCTCTAGACTTCCTTTGGAGATGTATTTAGTGAAAGCAATGATTATCCTTCTTACTTAATTTCAAAGATGTTGATGCTTCTGCACAGCTGATCACTTTCCTAGATAGGAAGCCTCAGAGTCTGCCATGGGTTTTGTTGGCAATATTTTAGTCCTTTTCCCAAAATCCTCAGTTTCTACTTTGGATTTTCTCTTCTGAAAGATTTTACACATTCTCCATTTTTTAAAAAAGCAAAATATTGTTTAAATCTAGCAGCTCTGTGTCTTGTGCTTTGTGCTAACACAGTTTCCCACGTATCAATGTCGATGGAAGAATTATTTTCTATGTGCCCTTGAAGCAAAATGTGGTGCATCTGATGTTCAGATTTTCCCTATTCTTATTTTTTCATAACAGTTTTAAATTCTTTTTTTCATTGCTCTCAGACTGGGCTGATGCACAGAGGGACTTTGATGAACTTGGCCTAGATATCATTCATAAGGAAGCGTCTATCATACTACTGAACACTTATGCAGTTTGGAGATGTCACAAGAGACATTATCATAGCTTCTATGAAATTACTTCTTCATTGATGTGAACTTTACTTAATGGGGAAATTATCTACCTTCTTTTCCCTACTGCTGCATTTATCACTCCCTAGCATAGGGAAGTGTTGTGAAGCAATATGTTTAAAAATACAGCTTCGTCTTATTACTACACAAAATACACTAGTAGACATTTTCCCAGTCTAACATTGTGTATGATTTCCATTAAAAACATGTGAGCCTTTATTCTCAACAAACTCAGTGCTAAGTGGTTTATGTATTTTATGTTGTTGAATCTTCATCGCAAATCTCTAAAGTACACAATACTGTTTATCCCACATGATAAATAAAAATCCTGAGGCTTAGAGAGATTAAACAACTTGTCCAAAATTACAGAGCTAGGGAATTTGAGGCAAAGATTTAAAGCCAAGTTACTAGACTTCAGTAGACTTTAACTTCACCTTGCTCTTAAACATCATATTACACTGAGTCGAACAAGCTTCTTTGGAAACTATGAGTGTTTTTATTCTATTGTGTCCTCTGCTGATAGTGAGTATCTAGTGGGCATGTGGGCTCACTTCTCCTTTTAGGTAGTGTAAAAGTAAACATTTCTATTATCCTCTGTAAATTGTGTATTCCCCACCCACACATAGATATAATTGTATTTTTTTATTTGCTTTAAGGTCTTGTTCAAGGCTCCTCTCCTTAAAACTCCTTTTCTAATTATCTCTACCTGATTAGTCTTCCTAAGTTTACACCACATGGTAATTTTTTTTTAATTTAGTCTATCTTTTTTTTAAATTTCAGTTAGTTCTCCAGTAACTTCATATAATGATTTTTTTTTTCTTGGTTTCTCTTACCAGCTTTATTGAGTTATAATTGGTATGAAATAAAATGCACAGATGCAGAGTACGCACATATGCATATATACAGATATTCTAGTTGAGTAATTGAACAATTCTATTACTGGCATAATATCACTAAATGTTTCCTCTTTCTTTAGACAGTGAAACTATTAAAAATGTTCTAACATACTATTTTTTTAGAGTAATGACCTTCTGATTACACCTGATGCTATTTTTGTGATATTATTTCCTTAGATAGTGACATTACAATATCAGATTTGTATTTTCCATAGAACTTACAACATTGCATCTCTAGTAGACTTGTGTAAATTTAACATTTTCTTTGGTTTTAAATTTGAGTGAAGCTGCTGTTTTGAAAAGAGAAATTTCTTACACATTTTCAAATAAAAATAAAAGTCTCCATAGTTTGAAAGGTTGGCATTTATTTAAGTCCTTGTTCTAGGTCAAACATGCAGCAAGCACTAGAAGGAATTAAAAACAAAGTACAAAAGAATAGGTAGTGGGGCTGGCCCCGTGGCCGAGTGGTTAAGTTCGTGCGCTCCGCTGCAGGCGGCCCAGTGTTTCGTTAGTTCGAATCCTGGGCGCGGACATGACACTGCTCTTCAGACCACGCTGAGGCAGCGTCCCACATACCACAACTAGAAGAACCCACAACGAAGAATACACAACTATGTACCGGGGGGCTTTGGGGAGAAAAAGGAAAAAAAAAAAAAAAAAAGAATAGGTAGAAAGTGTGGTAGAATATGTGGATAAATCTCAGATATAACAGTATAGTTCTTCAGCAAAGATTATAGAAAATAAGATCATGATGATTAATGAAGATTTCATAGGATTACCTAAGGTAGAAGAAATTTAAAATTTGAAGACAATGGGAGAGACTAGCTAAACGCAGAGATTAATTACATAGAGCAACAGAAGGCCCCAAATAGCCAAAGCAATCCTGAGATCAAAGAACAAAGCTGGAGACATCACAATCCCTGATTTCAAAATATACTACAAAGCTATAGTAACTAAAACAGTATGGTACTGGCACAAAAACAGACACACAGATCAATGGAAAAGAATCGAGAGCCCAGCAATAAAGCCACAGAAGTACAGACAGCCAATTTTCAACAAGGGAGCCAAGAGCATACAATGGAGAAAGGAGGGCCTCTTCAATAAATGGTGTTGGGAACACTGGACAGCCATGTGCAAAAGAATGAAAGTAGACAGTTATCTTACACCATAAACAAAAATTAACTCAAAATGGATTAAAGACTTGAATGTAAGACCTCAAACCGTGAAACTTCTGGAAGAAAACATAGGCAGTATTCTCTTTGACATTAGTCTTAACAGCATATTTTCAAGTACCATGTCTGACTGGGCAAGCAAAACAATAGAGAAAATAAACAGATTGGACTACATCAGAATAAAAAGCTTCTGCAAAGCAAAGGAAACCATCAACAAGACAAAAAGACAACCTAATTATTGACTAAAGATATCTGCAAACCATGTATATGATAAGGGGTTAATATCCAAAATATACAAAGAACTCATACACAACCAAAAACTAACAACCCAGTTAAAAAACGGTCAAAAGATCTGAACAGAGATTTCTCCAAAGAAGATATATAGATGGCCAACTGGCACATGAAAAGATGTTCAACATGATTAACTATCAGGGAAATGCAAATCAAAACTATAATGAGATATCACCTCACTCCCATCAGAAAGCCCATAATTAACAAGAAAGCAAGCAATAAGTGTCGGAGAGGATGTGGAGATAAGGGAACCCTCATACACTGCTGGTGGGAGTACACACTGGTGCATCCACTATCGAAACCAATGTGGACATTCCTCAAAAAATTAAGAATAGATCTACCACATAACCCAGGTATTCCCCTGCTGGATATTTTTCCAAAGAACTTGAAAACACTGGGGCGGGCCCCGTGGCCGAGTGGTTAAGTTCGTGCGCCCCGCTGCAGGCGGCCCAGTGTTTCTTTGGTTCGAATCCTGGGCGCGGACATGGCACTGCTCATCAGACCACGCTGAGGCAGCATCCCACATGCCACAACTAGAAGGACCCACAACGAAGAATATACAACTATGTACCGGGGGGCTTTGGGGAGAAAAAGGAAAAATAAAATCTTTAAAAAAAATAATAAAAAGAACTTGAAAACACAAAGGCATAAAGATACATGCACCCCTATGTTCATCGCAGCATTATTCACAATAGCCAAGACTTGGAAACAATCTAGGTGCCCATGAAGGGATGAATGGATGAAGAAGATGTGGTATATATACACAATGGAATACTACTCAGCCATAAGACATGATGAAATGTGGCCATTTGCGACAACATGCATGGAAGTTGAGGGTGATATGCTAAGTTAAATAAGTCAGATGGAGAAAGTCAAATACTGTATGATCTCACTCAGGAGCAGAAGATAAAAGCGATGACAAACAAACACATAGAAACAGAGGTTAGATTGGTGGTTACCAGAGGGGAAGGGAAGAGGGAGGAGGACGAAAGGAGTGATTAGGCGCATGTGTGTGTGGTGATGGATGGTAATTAGTCTTTGGGTGCTGAACATGGTGTAATCTACACAGAAATTGAAATATATACGCATAGATTGAAATATATAACGATGTAACCTGAAATTTATGTAATGTTATAAACGAATGTTACTGCAATACAAAAATAAAAATAAAAAGTAAATAAAAAATTAATTACATAGACTTATTTAATCAATATTAATACTATTAATAAAACATGCATTTATGACCTAATGCTACAGTTCAATTGACATAAAATATGTGTGTACCAGTAATTTCCCTATTTCCTAATAAGCAGCAAATTTTCTAAAATATAGAAGTTACTATTTCTCCTTTTAATCTTAAGAAGTTTATTATTGAAGATCTCAATATTGAAAGGGAAAAATCTGAAGGAAAATAGAAGAATGGCATTTTTAAACAGCATTTTATGACTTAGAAATCTATTGCTAATCTACTATTCCTTCAGTATGGCTAATATTCTAAATTTTAATTCTAAGATATGGCTTCTAAATGTCACAAATAGTGGAAAGATTGTCTTAAAAATGGCTCAGATTATTGTGTAACTTTGGATTCTGGGTGGTTAGACTCCGTTTTAATTAGACCCAAGAAATTACAGTAAAGGTTATATTCTTGTGAATGAATATAGTAAAAAATCCTAATTAAGTCCATTTCATGTGATTTTTGCATAAAGATAATAAATAATAAACCTAACCCTTTCAGATGTTGTTTTGATATATGTTAATCTATCTTTCAAGTCTGTCACAATGCTTATAAAATCTGTTTCAGGGGCCGGCCCGGTGGTGGAGTGGTTAAGTTCACACGTTCCGCTTCTCAGTAGCCTGGGGTTCCCCGGTTCAGATCCCAGTTGTGGACGTGGCACCACTTGGCAAAAGCCATACTGTGGTGGGCGTCCCACATATAAAATAGAGGAAGATGAGCATGGATGTTAGCTCACGGCCAGGCTTCCTCAGCAAAAAAAAAAAAAGAGGAGGATTGGCAGTAGTTAGCTCAGGGCTAATTTTCCTCCAAAAAAATAAAATTAAAAAAATAATAGTAATAAAAAAATCTGTTTCACTTACATTTATAAAACTTTCCACCAATGCTTCACAACTCATTTAATATTATTTTGGAAATTATAAGATAAAAATGCAGCAATTTCTCTATGTGACATCATCACATATGCCATATACTATGGTGTTAATAAATTTCATTCTTTGAATCTAGTTAAAAAGTGTAAGTATAAAGGTTATATTTTTACAGTCAATTCAACAGTAAAATTATAGCTAAAAAAGCTAGACCATTTGTTGTAATCTCATTTTATAGCAGAAACTAAAGGCCTGAGAGATTAAATGATGTGCAGAAACTTATACAACTTGTACAACTAGTCAGCTGGTGATCAGGGAGTAGACTGCAGCTTCTCCTATCTCCCAGTCCAGGGCTCCTGCCACTGGTATACCTCCTGTGCATCTGCACAGAATGCAGTCTTCTCTGTAGAAAGCCTAGATTCCTGGACTCTCTTCCTCTCTTTGTCTGCACCCAGCCTGGAAAGGCAGAACCAGAGAAGACTTGGAATAAATGTTTCCTGCTGGGACCACAACTATTGACTTACCAAAGAACTAGTAATTAAGAGCATGAGAAGGAAAGGGTCACTGAGAAGTTGGGAGCCGTAATCAATATTATTCAAAATACTCAACTTCCTTTGGCCTCTCGGCCACGGGATGCGTCTTACTGTGAATATGGGTGTGAAACTCCCTCTCATAGACTTCTCCCCATGATTTTTATTTCATGTAAATAGAAATTTGTAGGTTGTATAAAACAACATAGTAAAGTGAACCTGAAATTCGGTGAAATTATTGGTTGTACCAACACCTCAGATACCAGTATATGTGATTGAAGTCCCTGGAGAATTATCAAAATCCACAAATTATGAGTAAAAATTAATGAAAAGTGCTGATTTGTTCAACCATATTAAAAATATCTTCAGGCTTGAATCCTATTCACTTCTGTCAGCACAATTTTGGGAATACGGCAGTTACTCAAAAATACATGCTGTCTATATATTTACATAAACTGTACAATTTGTCTTTTGTGTTTATTATTTTTAAATTAGCCATTAATATTCCAAGAACTTGTATAATAGTATTATAACTGTGAATCCTTTTTAAAATTGCTCTTTTCTGTTGTTTCCAGGCTCACAAATACATTTATCTGATTATTTGTTAAATCCACGTATATTTAAAAAAATTCTTCGAGCTATTATTTTACCTTTTCCTTCATTTTTCTGCTAAATACTTACTGTCTAATCCATGGTTAAAAAAAGCGTTATCTGTAAAAGAACAGGTAGTCAATATTTAGACTCTATAGTCTCGGCGTTCTCTTTTCCAATAACGCAACGTGAGCATTGTAATGCAAAAGCAGTCATGAACACTGTGAAAATAAAGGAGCCTTACTGTGTTCCAAGAAAACTTTATTTCTGGAACCAAAAACTTCCATTTCCTATAATTGTCACATGCTGTGAAATATTATTCTCTTTTTGTTTGGGGATTTTTTTGCACCAGCGAGCAGATAACAATGACTTTCAAATGTTTTTAGATATTTTATTTTATGACCAAGTACACATTTATTTATCTATATCTATCTGTATCTATGTATATTAGTGTTAGAATTCCACTGAACAATTTTTAAACTTATTAAGCATAAACGCTATGTTATTTCTATTCTGTTCTACACAATTACATATTTTTAAAGTTGGTCATGATCTACTAAATTGACTTCAGAACTCACTAATTTGTTGTGAAGTACAGCTTGAAATATGCTGCCTTACAATAAATAAACTGTGCTTTGCAGCATGATGTTAAAGAAGTGTTGTGATTCATGATTTAACCTGGCCTCTCTTTCCATCCCCTTAGGTGATCACTTCCCTAGCAACACTGACGGCAATCAACTATGCATTATTTCCTTTATATGTTGTGTACACTTATGTTTCAAACAATGATTTTATATTAAACAACAAAAAGAGGATATTAGTATATCTGCTTATGTAGATAATGACATTGCAAATAGATATGGAAAGGTAAACACATGAAATTATACACACACTTTTGACAGACTAGTATCATTCTGTTTGCATGGTTTTTCTTTCTTTCTCCACAGAGCCCCCCAGTACATAATTGTATATTCTAGTTGTAGGTCCTTCTGGTTGTGCTATGTGGGACACCACCTCAGCACGGCTTGATGAGCAGTGCTAGGTCTGTGCCCAGGATCCAAACCCATGAAACCCTGGGCTGCTGAAGCAGAGTGCATGTACTTAACCACTCGGCTGTGGGGCTGGCCCCCTGCACTGTTTTATAAATTAACGTTTTTTTACCTGAAAATTATTAACATTGTCCATATTTTGGAGAAAACTATTTGTATTGATTGTTATATTCTGTTTTTAATGCATTTTTTCCCTGAAATTCCAATTGTTAGGTGTTAAAGATGTTTCCAATTATTGTCTATTATAATTATTTCTATAGTAAACATCTTTTTATATCAAAATTGTGCATTTATATTCATTTTCCCTAAGAGCAATGACTAGAAACAGAATTAAAATGTCACATTATGATAGATTTAAGACTATGATAGATATTATAAAAATTCTTTTTTATAATCTTGATAACAGTTTAAGAGAGAATACAGTATCAGCACTCTCTAACAAAGAGTGATTTTGTTTATAACAATTTTGATAATGTTAATAGATACATTATTATGATTAATAATATAATTTATTATAGGATATACCTATATAATTACTTCTAAAATTATCTATAGAGAAATATCTATAGATATATACAATATCCCTCAGTTTCTGCAGAGGATTTTTTCCAGGACCCCTGTGGATACCAAAATCTGCAGATGTTCAAGTCCCTTATATAAAAATGTGTAGTATTTGCATTTAACCTACCCACATCCTCCTGTATACTTTAAATCATCTCTAGATTACTTATAACACCTAATACACTGGAAATTCTATGTAAATGGTTGTTACACTGCATTGTTTAGGGAATAATGACAGTGGCAAGTAAAAGTTTCACTTTTTAGAATTTTCTGGAATTTTTTTCTAATATTTTTGATCCGCGGTTGGTTGAACCCTTTGATGCAAAACCTGAGTATACGGAGGGCTGACTGTAATTGAATCATAATTTAATTACATTAAATACATTGATAATGAGTGTGCTATGTATGTAACAAACTTTTTTTATTAGTTTGTCGTTTTTCTTTAAGTATTACTTGGGATATTATCAAATTTCTAAATATTTAGAAATGAAAGTCATATCCACAAGAGATGCATGTATGATTTTTTTCACCTTAAACCTAGGAAAAAAATTCCCAATCTCAAGAACAGAAAAGTATTAATATACATTTTCCTCTATGATGGTCTTCTTAAGACAAAAACTAGAAATTTAAATTTTAATTTACCTGATCATTATTTTTATTTATTTTACTTATTGCCTAAGGGTTAATTTCTCATGAATATATTAAAATGATTTGATTGTCTTTGGGCTTTGATTTCGGTTTACTTTATCCATTATTGATTCTCCAATGTGCTGATTTAATTATTTTAGAATTGTGTTTTGGTTTACTACTAGCAATGTTTCTCCTTCCACATTCTTCGCTTTCAGCATATTCCTTATTTTTCTTATTTGCTTATTGATAAATCCTGGAATGATTTAGTCAAATTCCAAAAAATATCCCTTTGGGATTTTGACCAGAGTAGACTTATAATCAAATAAATGCAATCAAAACCAGAACAGTGTAACTTATGAAGGAGAAGATAAATTTACCTTGTTAAATAATATATTATAAAATTTTATTTTTATATTAATCACAACTTTGTATATTTTTCCATAACAGATAAAATGCTTATTTTACTCAAAGGTATTTTATGACTTACATCAATATGATTTTTATTTTGTGTTTTCTTATTGTTTCTGTTGTATCAGAGACATAGTGACTTTCAACTTATTAAATTGAAAATAAACTGTATAATTTTTAGTTCTAATAAGCATTTTACTTCCTTAGTAAAACCTTTTATTTCATCATTTTGAACTTCTAATTAAAAAATAGAAGTAGCATGTATGTCATTGATTTTTTGTTGACATTTTATATACAATAAAATAGACTTCTTGTGTATAGTTCTACAAGTTTTGACAAACACATACGCTTGTCAAATATCACCACAGGCAAGATACAGAATAGTTCCAATATCCCCCCAAATCTTCTTATGTCCATTTAGTTAAACCATTTCCCCACTGATGTGTTTCCAGAATGTCATTTGAATTGTATCACAGAGTATGTCGTCTTTTGAGTCTGGCTGCTTTCACTTAGCATATTGCATTTGGCATTTATCCACGTTGTGTGTGTCAGTAATACATTCCTTTTTTATCGCTTAGTAATATTGCATGGATGCATCACTGTTTGTTATTCACTCACCAATTGAAGGGCATTTTGATTGTTTCCACTTTGGAGTGATTATGAATAAAGGTGATATACATGTTTTTGTATTTTCATTGCTTTTGGGAAAATACCTAGGAGAGGGATTACTGAGTCATATAGTAAGTGTATGCTTACGTTTATAAGAAATGACATTCTGCATATCAAAAATGTCTGTACTGGGGCTGGCCCAGTGGCACAGCAGTTAAGTTCATGTTCTGCTTTGGGGCTGGGGTTCTCTGGTTTGGATCCTGGGCACGGACCTATGCACTGCTTATCAAGCCATGCTTTGGCAGGAGTCCCACATATAAGATATAGGAAGATGGGCACAGATGTTAGCTCAGAGCCAATCTTCCTTAGCAAAAAGAGGAGGATTGGCAGCAGATGTTAGCACAGTGCTAATCTTCCTCAAAAGAAAAAAAAATGTCTGTACTATGTTATATTCCAACCAGTAACGCATGAGCATTCTAGTTGCTCTGAACCGTCACTGGTGTGTGATATTGCCAGTTTGTATCTTTTGCTTTTTCATTTTAGTCATTCTAATAAGTATATTGTGGTATTTAATGTCAGTACATGAGTGTGCATGTGTGTGTTTTAATTGAGAAATAATTCACATTGTGGTATATATCAGTGCTCCATTCATTTTTTATGACTGAATAGTATTCCATTGCCTGGGTATACCATAATGTGTTTTTACATTCATCAATTGATGGATATTTGGTAGTTTCCAGCTTTTGACTATTATAAGTAATGATGTTATGGACATTCATGTACATGTTTTTGTGTGGATATATGTTTTCAGTTCTGTTGGATGTATACCTAGGCTTGGAATTGTCAGGTCATATAGTAACTCTATGTACAAATGTTGAGCAATTATAAAACTGTTCAAAAGTGGCAGTTCCGTTTTAAATTCCCACCAGTACATATGAGGGTTCTTATTTCTCCTTATCTTAGCAAACACTTGTTATTTCTGACATTTTGATTAGAGCCACCAAAGTAGTTGTAAAGCGGTATCTCATTGTAGTTTTAATTTGCATTGCCCTTACAACTAATGATATTGAGCAACTTTTCATGTGTTTATTGGCCATTTGTCTATCTTCTTTAGAGATGTGTCTATTCAAATCCTTTGCATATTCTTATTGGGGAATTTATCTTTTTATTATTGTGTTGTCAGAGTATTTTATACATGCTTGATACAAATCCCTTATCAGATATATGATTGGCAAATCTTTCATTTTCATTTCTTTCATTCTGTGGGTTAACTTTACACTTTCTTGATAGTATAATGTGAAGCACAATTTTTAAAAAGTTTTGGTGAAATCCAATTTATCTATTTTTTCTTTTGCTTTTCTGCTTTGGTTTCAGATCTATGAAATCACTGTCTAATTCAAGGGCATAGAAATTTGCACTTGTGTTTTCTTCTACTAATTTTATAGTTTTACATCTTAGATTTATGTCTTTGATCTGTTTTGAGGTAATTTTTCCATATGTTGTGGTATGGACCCAAATTAATTTTGTTGTTTTTGTATTTGGAATTCCAGTTGGCACAGCAGCATTTGTTGAAAAGTCTGTGCTTTCCTTTGAATTGGCTTCATATCACTGTTAAAAATCAATTGACCATGAATGTAAGAGTCTATTTCTGAAATCTCAATTCCATTCCATTAAACTATGTGGCTATCCATGTAAAAATACACATCCTCTTGATTACTGTATATTTGTAGTAAAGTTTTAAAATCAAGAAACTTGATTAATACAATTTTGGTTTTTTTCAAGCTTGTTTCAGCTCTTCAGTGTCCCCAGAAACTCTACAGGAATTTCAGGAACAGTTTGTCAATTTCAGAAGGAAAGGAAACAAATTTTGATATGGACTGTTTTGAATCTGTAGATAAATTGGGGGAATATTGACATCTTAACAAAACTAAGTCTTCCAGTCCGTGAATACAGGATGTCTTTCCATTTATTTAGGTCTTTAATTTCTCCCAACAATGTTTTGTAATTTTCAGTGTATAAATCTTGCATTTCTTTCATTAAATTTACTTCTAAGGATTTTGTGTTTTTTGATGCTATTGTAAATGGAATTGTTTTCTTATTTTCATTTTTGGATTGTTCTTCACTAGTGTAAGAAATAAAATTGATTTTTGTGTATTGATCTTGTATCCTGCAAACTTGTTGAATTTGTCTATTAAATAGTTTTTTCCATGGATTACCCAAGATTTATTATATGCAAGTTCATATTTGTGAAAAGAAAGTTTTAGTTTCTTCTGTGTAATCAGATGCCTTTTATTTATTTTTCCTGCTTAATTTCCCTGGCTAAAACCTTCAGCACAATGTTGAGTAGAAATAGCAAGAGTGGACATATTTGTTTTGTTCCTGAGCTTAGGAGGAGATCTTTTAGTCTTTCATCATCAAATATGATGTTAGCTATGAGTTTTTCATAGATACATTTGTCAGGCTGAAAAGTTTCCTTCAATTCCTAGTTTGCTGAGTGTTTCATCATGAAATGATGTTGGATTTTGTCAAATGCTTTTGTTGCATTAGTTGAGATGATCTTTTTTTTTTCTTTCAGTTTATTAATGTGGTGTATTACATTGATTTTCTTAGGTTGAATCAATCTTGAATTCCTCACTTGAAACTTGTTTGGTCATCGTGTATAATTCTTTTATATGTTGTATACAATGCTGAATCTGGTTTGGTATTTTGTTGAATTAAAAAAAAAATTGCATCTATATTCCTAAGGGATATGGGTCTGTAGTTGTAGTTTTTGTTACTTCTAATGTTTTTTGTCTGCTTTTGTTATTAGAGTAACACCGGCCTCACAGCAAGACTTTAGAGTGAGCCTTTGTGTAAACCATGAACTTTAGTTAGTATGAATGTATCAATACTGGTTCACAACTAGTAACAAATCTACCATACTATTGCAAGATGTCAATGATAGGGGAAACTATGCAGGGTGGAGAGGGGTAGAGAATATACTGGCATTCGCTGTACTATCTGGTCAATTCTTCTGTAAATCTAAAACTGCTATAAAAGTAAAAATTAGAAAAAATCAATTGATTATTGTTGGAGTATTTCTGAAGTTTATATTTTATTCCACTGATTTATATATCTACTATTCCACTAATATTAACCTTTCTTGATTAGTTTCTATATAATAAACTTGAAACAAACAAGTGTGAGTTCTTAAACTTTCTTCTTTTTCAGAAGTGACCTGGCTATTCTAGTATTTTTAGCTTTTGAGAAAAAAATATAGATTCAGCTTGTCAATTTCTGCAAAATAAAGCAGTGGGATTTTTGTGAGTTTTAGATGTAATGAAAGAAAAGTTATGTTTATTTAAATTTTTTTACCTTTTGATCCCCTTCACCCATTTCTCTCATCCCCACCCCCACCTCTGACAAATACCAATCCATTCTCTGTATCTATGAGTGTGGTTTTTCTTTTTTTGTTTTACTCAGATTCCACATATAAGAGAGATAATACAGTACTTGTCTTTCTCTGTCTGACTTATTTCACTTAGCATACTGCCCTTGAGGTCCATCCATGTTGTGACAAATGGCAAGATTTCATTCTTTCTTATGGCTGAATAATATTCCATGTATATATATATATATATACACCACAATTTCTTTATTGATTCATGCATAGATGGACACTTAGGTTGTTTCCATATCTTGGCTATTATAAACAGTGCTGCAATGAACACAGGGATGCACATTTACTGAAGTTATATACCCATCATCAGCATGAAATTTTAGATGAGTATTAACTTTCATTTATTTACAGATGCTACACAAATTAACTACATATGTAATAAATAGTGGTGGTGAGACAGAATTTTAGTATCTCCATATTTTCCTTTGCTTGATGGTCACAATAAATACCGTTTTCAATGAGTGGAGTGGTATAGTTATTTAATCATTGCTCAATTGTATACACTTGTATTTGAAACAGTATGTTCTTGAATCCTTTTCAAACGCAATTGCTACCAGCTGCAGCCAATTTGTCTGTTAGTACAATAGAGATAGGAGTGAATACAGTTTTCAGTTAGCTAAAGTAATGTGCCAAATCTCACCCTACACACACACACACACACATACAAACACACACACACATCTCAAATGCAGATGTCAAGGATTAAACATGTAGATGTTATATGTGATAATGATTGTTTATCCTTCCGAAGTAAAGAAAACCAATTTGCAGTCAAGTACAAGTTCTCCCAGAATAATCAAAATGCTGATGTGATCTGGCAGCTGAACAACCACTTTCTTCCTATCTTTAAATTTTTATTCTGTTTTATTGAATGAAATATGAATCAGTCATTGGGAAATGTCCATCACTACAGCTTTTTAGTTAGTTTTAATCCCTGTTCTTAATTGACTGTATTTCTAACATTGATGCTTCAGGCTTAAATAACAGTTGATTTTGACGGGAACTTGATTAGTCAAAGCCAATGTTAAAGATTTTACCAATGAAGAAATACAAAATTTGTATTTCTTATACATATACACCAAGTATTATAAGATAGCAGATGCAAACAGGAAATCTAAAATCTTCAGTCAAAGTCATCTCAAAAATCCTTGTATTGTAGTTTTCCTTTACAATTGAGAGTTACATCAACATTTCATTTCCCAAATTATTTCTCTGGAGAAATTTATCTTTGGGGCCAGCCCCGTGGTTAAGTTCGAGCACTCTGCTTCGGCGGCCCAGGGTTTCACTGGTTCAGATCCTGGGCATGGACGTGGCACTGCTCATCAGGCCACATTGAGGCGGCATCCCACATGCCACAACTAGAGGTATCCACAACTAAAATATACAACTATGTGCTGGGGGGATTCGGGGAGAAAAAGCAGGAAAAAAAAAGAAGATTAGCACAGTTGTTAGCTCAGGTGCCAATCTTTAAAAAAAAAAAGAAAAAAAAGAAACTTATCTTTAAGGTAAATTTATGTTATGTTAAGACCGTATTTGATATGTTAAGTTAAAATGAACTGACAAGTAGCTTTGATGTTCACTGTGCATGAATATTAATCTTGGAGACTGTTTTTCTTCTTCATAATGGAAATAAAATACTCAGGTATTACTTTGAATCTCTTAGATGCGGAGTCTATAAAATGTCATAGGTGAAGGGATGTTACTGATAGACACAACTACTTATTTTTTCTTGAGGTTCAATTTACATATCATAAATTGCACAGACCTTACGTATTCACAGGAACCTATCAAAAAGCATAATATTTCCACCACCAAAGAGATTCTTTCTGTGCCTTTCTTGTCAATCTGAACCTCACTCATCATAGGCAAATAATGTTCTAATTTCATTCACCAAAGGTTGTGTTTGCCAGATCTAGAACTGCGCATCAATGAAATATTATATCATGTATTCTTTGGTGCCTGGATTTTTTCTCTCAGGATAATTTTTAAAAAGATTATTTCATGTTCTATGTATTAGAAGTCTTTTCCTTTTTTATTGCTGAACAGTATTTCATTACATATATACCACAATTTGTTTATACTTTTTCTAATTAATGTAAATCTGAAAGTTTTTTCCCCCAGTTTTAGGCTTCTATGAACCTTTTTGATTAGACCTTTCATTAGCTTGTGTTTTCGTTTCTCTTGTGCAAATACCTGGATATATAATTGTTAGATCAGAGTATAGGTAAATGTCTAACATTATAAAAGACTTCCAAACCATTTTCTAAATTGGTGATACCATTTTGCAATCCACCAGCAACATATAAGAGTTCTTGTTGCTACAAATCCTCACCAGGTTTTGACGCTATTGATACATTTATTTTTCACCTCACTGTGTCAGGAGCTCAGCTGTGCCGAGAGAGAGCAAGCTGAGCTCTCAGGTGTTGGAGTAGCCAATTAAAGCAAGCCAAAATTGAAAAGAGTTAAGACTTTAATCACTTACCGTGATGGTGTAAGCAAGAGACTAAAACTGGACAAAGCGCCAACTCTCCCTGTTACGTTTCCCGATATGGAGCCGCTTACCAGCTGACGGTCACATAGCTCAGCACAGATGTGAGGATTTTCTCACTGTTGAGGGAGCTGGGACAAAAGGCTCTGGTAGTTTTACGGGCCCTGAGGTGGGGAGGACCAGAGGGAAAGGATAGGAGTAGAATATTACTGGGTACGGTATCAAAGCAGGAAAAAGTGTTTTCATGGTTTCCACTCTTCCCATGCCCCCCAATAAGCAAGTCTCAGCAGATGCACCTAGAGAAGCCCTCTGCCCAAATCTCAGATAAAAAGACCTAGAAATGAAGGCACAGGGCTAGGACTGCAAACATATGAAGAGCATGACGTGCCAGAGGGGCCCGAGTCCTTGACCGCAACTCTCTTCAAAGACAGCAATGCTTTGTCTGTGCACGAAGTCTGCTGTCGGAAGGGCAGCTTTCCCTGTGAGGCCTGCCAGACGAAGCCTTTGTAATTGCCTACACACAGGCCTGAAAAGTCAGGCATGGTTTTTTAACCACCTGCGGGACTCCTCGTGTAATGGTATCTCACTGATCTGTTAATTTGCATTTCTCTCATGACTAATAATGTTGAGTATGTTTCCATGTGCTTACTGGCCATCTCTTCCTTTACAAAGTGTCTCTTTGAGGATCTGCCCATTTTTAATTGGATTACTCTTTTAAATTTATTATTGAGTTGTAGGAGTTCTTTATATATGAAAGATACAAGTTCTTATCAAATATATGTACTGTATATATTTACTACACACTTGATGCCTTCCCTATTCATTTTCTTAATATTGTCCCTTTTTCTTGAGCAGATATAATTTGATAAAATTTTGGAGTTATCTCTTTCTTTATTCTATTATGAAATATTTGCCTCTCTTTTTATATTTATAGTGCATCCTTTGTAAATAATAAATAGGTCTGTCTTGCTCTTTTATTCAATTTGACTATATCTGTCTTTTCGTTACTGTGTTCTTCCATTTGCATGTAATCCAGTTGCAGTCAGATTCAAGTCTACTATTTTAGTAGCTACTTTCTGTTTACCTCCTCTGATTTTTGTTCCTTTTTTCCCTCCTTCCCTTCCTACACTGTGATTAACTGAGTAGTTTTTAAATATCTATTTGCTTTTTAGGTACACTTTTTTCTTTAGTGATTTCTCTAGGGATTGCAATTTATATTCGTAATTTCACACAATGTCCCTTGAATTAATTACACAATTTAGTTTATAATATAAGAATAATACCACAGTATAAATCCATTTATTTTTGTCATCTTCTTTGTGCTTTTGCTGCCTATACCTCTCCTTATGTTACAAACCCTTAAATATATTGTGACTATTTTTGCTTTAAACTTTCAATTATCTTTTAAAGAATTCAAAAAAGAATGAAATGTTGTCTTTTACATTTCTCCACATATTCATATATTTACTATTTCCAGAATATTTTGTTCTTTCTAGTGGTTTTGAGTTTGCATTTGGTGTCATCTTACCTTGGAAACCTGATTGATTGAAGGATATCTTTTAGTGTTTTCTGTAGTACAGAACTATTGGTGTCAAATACTCGAGTTTTTATTTATCTTCAAATAACTTTATTTTGTCTTTTTTTTTTTTTTCCTGAGGAAGATTTGCCCTGAGCTAACATCTGTGCTGATCTTCTTCTATTTTGTACCTGGGTTGCTGCCATAGCATGGCTGATGAGTGGTGTAGGTCCACACTCAGGATCTGAATCTGTGAGACTGGGCCACCAAAGCAGAGTGTTCCAAACTTAACCACTATGCCACGGGGTTGGCCCCTATCTTGTCTTTATTGTTAAAAAATATTTTCACGTAATGATGAATTATAATTTGACAGATTTTTCTTTCAGTACTTTAAGGATACTGTCCCATTGTGTTCTCTCAGGCACCAAAATCACTGCTTGCTTTCCAACATGTGAAAAAACTTTCTTCCTATAATTTATCTAGTTTTGTAATTTTACAAAAGAGTTTAGGCTGATGAGAGATATATTGTTGCAGTCAAATGCCTAAATTTTCCCTTACTGACAGCAAATATTATACTTCTTTTTAGTGGATTCATATTTAGTTTCTGTGAATGAACAGTCTAGTACTGAGAACACTATGCTTGGCTTAGTAATAATATTGGAGCAATGTTTTGTAAAGTACTTGTGTTGCCTATCTCAACAATATAATTGCTTTTTGTTCTATAATTCTCGATATTGGACAGTCATAATATTTGATTATTAGCCACTGAAGGACCGTTACATTTTGTAAATATTGTTCAATTGTTATTTCCAATAGAATGATACTCAGATGTGTTCGTTCTGGAAAACTTTTTAAGTAATAAAAGCAGCATGACTAAGTGAGCTAACTTTTCCTAGAGTAAGCACTTTTTGGCATCATCATTCAACACTATATTATAATGCTATCAGTACTATAGATATTGCTTCCAGGTTTCTTAGCAACTGCGTGAGTTAGACCTGTGGTAATTCATTTCTGATGATTTTGAAAACAATAAAAAGTAATAAACATGTTATACTTGTTAATGTTCTGAAAATTATGACCTTGAGCTTAATTAAGTTAGTACTATTTCTTTGAATGTTAAAAGTTCTGCTGAATTTTTTTGGCTTACAGAACATTTGCTGACCGCCATATTGTGTAAGGTCTATGGAAGTAATCTGTTGGAGTTGAAAATTATTGGTTCTTGTATACTCTGAAAGAAATCCTCCAGAGATCAGAGCAGCTTTGACCATAGTAATAATATTTTAGATACTGTTTACGTTCAGGAGAAATCTAACTGGAGATTTATTGGAGCTAAATAATCAATGGCCCTGATTGTGTCAGTTTCCTCAAGATATTACAGCCTTATTTATATTCTTAATTTCCAATTGTACAGCACACTCTTTTTATACTGAACTATTCATAATTCTCTGAAAATGTCAAATTCTTTCTTTCTGTGAAATTTGTCCTATCATTACACCTGCTTGGAATGACCCCAACCCACTTGCAACTGTTGAACACTGGTGGATCATTCGAGGCTAATGCAAGTATCACTCCCCCATGAAGTGTTCCAGTCTACGAGCCACAGTTGAACAGTCCTTATTTTCTGCCACCAAAGCAATGATGACATGTTCATTCTTTTTATTATATATTTCTATTTCTCCTCAAGGACATAGTGTTTGAATGGTCTAGGAAAAAGTATGTATTTAAAATAATTTAAGTGTTGGGGGTCTGTGTAGATATTCAGTCTCTAGCTAAGACATTACCAACTTATTATCTCGCTTCACATCTGTTTCCTCAAGTGAAAATGAAAGCTAACTCCCAGGACTACTTATAAAGTTGATGTGAAGATTATTTGACCTAATAAGTACAGAACACATAAAATAGGAACACAACAAGCCCGCAGTAAATGTTATTGCCATGTTTCAGAAAGACGTTAGGTGTCTCCACTTTCTAACACAGATTTTTCAAAGTGCAATTAAGCAGATTCTTTAATATTTACCTCACTGATAACTGGTAACTCAAAGAAAAAATACTCAAAAGTTATTTAAATGGTTTTTGATTATACCTACAGGGGCCAAAGTAAAGCATTCAGTCTTCATGAGTTATGGCTGGATTGTCGGGTATAAATTATTTCAAACAAACAGGGCTCAAATTGGAACTCATAATCACCAATCATTTTGTCATGATTTCTGAAAATATCCAACAATTGATTCAAGTAATGTGGTGAAATACTGCAAATGCATATACATAAATAAGGTTGGGGAAACAAGCATCATGGAAATTTAATTGCATTTTCACATTTGTTTATAAACTATTTCAAAACTTCTTGTTATGTGAGATATTCTTTTTTGAGTAATTCTGTTCCTTGAACATCATCATAATTATAGTTATTAAAGAAATAATGGAAAAAATTGGATTTAGGTTGTTTATGTGAATTTAGGGAGGAACTATCATATGTGTTGAATGGTGAGCAGGAAAAAGAGAAAACAGCCCTGCTCTCTAGTGAAACTTCCTGAATAAAATTTTACTTCAACACACATGGAAATATCCTTTGATTTATAAAGTTGCTTACTACTTCTTGGAAAATAATGGGAGTGATGTTTTTAAAAAGTGAAGCAAAGAATCTATTAAGTATTAGTGCCCTTATATGAGGCTTTGGACTGAGTGATATTTACTTCATTTAATAATCAGTACTGGCCCAGCCCAGTGGCATCATGGTTAAGCTCACACATTCTACTTTGGCAGCCCAGAGTTCACCGGTTCAGGTCCCAGGTGCGGACCTACTCACCTCTTGTCAAGCCATGCTGTGGCAAGCGCGCCACATATAAAGTAGAGGAAGATGGGCCTGGATGTTAGCTCAAGACCAGTCTTCCTCAGCAAAAAAAGAGCAGGATTGGAAGCAGATGTTAGCTCAGGGCTAATCTTCCTCAAAAAAAAAATCAGTACTAATTTTGTAATGATGCAAAAGACCCATAATACATCTTTTTCACTTAAAAAAATAGAGGTTTTTTAAATAATTTAATAATTCAATTATTTTTTGATTTGATACTATTATTTTGTATTTGATACTAATTATTTTGTGATTAGATTCAGAATAAAAGACAGGTATGCAAAAGGTAAAGCTCAATTACAGGTAGGATTTTTCCCCCAAATAGAGACCTTCACGGACGAACATTCCTTTGGAGTAAAATGGTAGCAGGTATCTACTAGGTTACACTGAAGCACAGGTCAGAGGTCAGCTACAGCAAGTTTCTACTTAAACATTATTTTAGACTACTTTCTTCATCTCAAGTGAACATGATTAACGAGATGAAAGACAGCACTACAAATTGTTGAAAGGGCTTCAAAAGTCAATAGTGAGAAAAAAATTAGCTGATTATATAAAGTAGCTAATTTCTGCCATCACAAGAATCACTCCTCTTAAGTGGGATCTATTCATTTATCAGGCACATATTTGGGCATTATCTTTAAAAGTAGATTAGAAGAAATAGTTTATCAAATTTAAGCTTTTTATGAGGAAAATACATTATTATTAATAATTTCCTTATTGATTTGTTTTCAAGTTTACTTTCCTTATAGTTTAACTAATGAGCAGAAGGATATGTAACTTAGGGAGATACCTTTAGTCCAAATATACTCTCTAATGCCTCAAGTCATATTTTCTTAAGTGGATTTTATAAAGTCACTAAAACGTGAGTAAAATCAAAGACATAAAGATTTGGGCACATTTAGAAATAATCAATGCACATTTGAAGTCCAAACATTGGTCCTAGTTGTTCACCAGGAGATCTTCTTTTCATTCCACTCATAAAAACCCATCTCAGGGCCCTGGGTAGAAAACCATGTCTCAGAATGATTGTATTCAATTTTTTCCACCTTCCACTTCATGTCTTTAACAAAATTGACAGGGTATAAATAGGAATGAATATGATAAAAATTAGCCTAGGAACCTGATCCTCAGAAATTTTTCACTATGTGTGTGACTTATGGCTCTTAGTTATAGTAATGTTATCTCTAGTGTTGTTACTTTCACCGCTATTTAACTTGTCATGTTTGCATACTGTGACCCCCTGTAGCAGAATGTAGGTTAGCCCCTCAGCACCTGTAGCGGGTGACGTCAGTGTTCTGCCAGTACACTCTCGGGTGTCTTTACCATTTTCATGTACACAGGCTCCTGGTGTGCTCTCAATCTCAAAAGCCAGCACTTGTATCTGTTTTTCTGGAGGCTTCCCCAGGTTGGCAGAGCTCAGACGTGGAGTATCGGAATTGCTTGAGCAACTGCTCTCTCTGGGAAGCTGCCCTGAACCAATGACCTGTGGGTGTGGGAATATAAATATTTCTGCTCTCCAGCCCCAAGCAAGACAACAATGCGACCCTACCAGTGACTCTAAAGCTCCCTTCTGGGACTGAGTCAAAATTATCCACTGGAGTACAAGACTTGATGTTGTACCTGTGCTTGGCTTCCTTCCTTTCTTTGTCTCATCTCTCATCTCTGTTACATTCTCCTATAAATAAATCACTTTCTTACAAAGCTTCCAGGTCTTATTCCAGCTCAATTTAGAACAATACCCAATCCCAATTTCCTGTCATTTGTAAAAGCTGAATACTCAATTTCCCAACCTTTTTTATAGCTCAACTAACCTAGAGACTCTCAAAATCCTGGGCTTGACTTGACTGAGCCTCTGAAATAAAGGGAGCAGCAATCTAACCATGGTCCTTTTTATGTGAGACAAACAAACTTTCATATGTGTTGTTTTACCTGGATATCCCAATATTTCCAAATAGATGATGGTTTTTGGAGGAAAGGCACCATATTTTCTACCTCTTCATGTCTTTGTATTGCTCTCTGTAATGTAAAAAATATTATTATGTACATACATAGAAAATATGTGTAATTATTATATATAATATGTTCATAAGTAAAAAACACTTCACATATTATAAAATATTATATTATTTATTGATTTTATACATGTACAGTTTTTTTCTCTTCTCATCAGAATATAAACTCAATGAGGGCAAGGAATTAGATTTTCACCAGTTTGTCCCTAATGCCTAGACAAATATCTATTGCATAGTAGTAATTCAATAAAACCTTCTTAATTAATTAAATTAATTACAAAATAAAATATATGCACAAAACAATGCAAATGATATAGTATTTTTAGAGCTTTCAAGGTAACAGAAATATTTTTTTCCTCCTCAAAGAAAACTTAGAAAATATATTAACAAATTATTATATCAAATATGCTTCTTAAATATTTTTTATGAATAACGGAATATCTGCTGTATGGTTAGGTAAGTAAATAGATGAATGGATGAATGTAAGAGTGAATCGGAACCAGTAATTTTGACTGCAGCTCCTATAAAAGATTAATTCTGAGTTTATGAGAAGCATGTATACTATATTTTATTTCCAAATATCATTTGCTTTTAACTTGCAAGAATTGACAAGATAACAAGCAGCGGGGGAGTATCAATGTGGCATATAATCCAAAGTGCCCTGGATTGTGTCAGGGTGAGGGAAATCCCCTTCCTTTCCTTCCTGTGTTCTTATGGCTACGCTAATAATGAAACTGACACAAGACCAGATTAACAGGAGAAAAACCCGGTTTAATATGTACATATTGGAGATCACAGAGAAATGGTGCTTGAACAGTGGACAAAGCTGACTATGTATATATCTTTTACACGAAGCAACAATATATTTGTGAAGAATGACAGGACAAAGAAACAGATTTGAGGTACATACTTATGAAGAATTTAAGCAGAGTTTAGGGCTGAGGTAGTAAATTAGCAGGGTTTGTTTTTGCAGGCTTCTCGACTTTGAATGCCCTAGCTCTGATGATGATGCAGGGAGAGCGCCTTCCACATGGGAGGTTTACTTCATGCTCTTAGGGGGAACAGAGACAGAAGGGTCAGAATGCTCTTTTTGCTTCTCAAGTAACTTTATTCAAAATAATCAATATGCTGTTGTGGGATATTTGGGGGTGGCCTGCCCTGGGCCGCAACAACCAAATCAGGGACTCTCAGTTTACCTCTCTTTGGTTACATAACCTTGATTATGTTTTAACCCTCTTCTAAAGTAAGAGTATGACCTTACAAAGCTGCGCTGTCATCCGATAGTAACTACTGCATGCTGCTCACGTTATATTACTACCAGCCACACTACCAATGGATACTTGTAATCCATCTGCTATTAGATCAAACTGTATGAATTTACTGTTTCTCTAAATTTAAAAAATGACTGAATATTGGCAATTCACAGTTCAATCTAATTTAGATAAAAGATATTATAGAGGGTATAAAAATTAACAAGACTCTGACCTGCTATCAACGTTCTGTTCAAAGATATGGTGAGCAAATGTAATTTCATGTAAAATGACCTAAATGGTAAAGTAAATCATACAGTTGACTCAAGTCCTGTTAAGAGTCATTTATTACTGTTGAAACTGGTTTACAGTAAAGATTGCTAAATGACACAATGGCGGAACTGGTCATATTTTATTATTTATGATCATTGAGACCTTTCCTCCAGTTTGTTGATTTTAGATTAGTGTATGCACAAATGCTGATATTTACATGTTAAAGATGCCCACTCTTAACACAAAATATGCTGACCATTTTGTTTTATAATATCTTATGACAAAGTTGGCCATTGAATCTTTAGCCCTACGTATTAGGCTGCCAACAGGTGACCAACAGGTCTTTGGACTGAATTGAAAACTCTAGGTCACATCTTTACCCCATTAACAACACAGTGAGGCACACTGTCTTTCCTTAATTAAATGAAAATTGCTTTGAGGAATTTTTAGTCATAATCTCAACTGACTTCATAATTTCAATATATTGCTATTTAATTGCTTTAGGATACTTTATAAAACGAATTAATTCAGTAGGACATACGTCCTTGAAGGATCTCATTGCTCATGATTCACTAAATATTCTCTGACCTAACATGGACAGTTTTTTATCAGTGTTTTTTTGGTCAAAAAATCCTTACATTTGTATTTTAGTTATGTTAAATAGCAAAAATAATCCATATGTACCATACATGACTAATTCATAAGAGTAAAGGAAAAAGGAAATGAAAATTCCCTTTTCAGTTCCCTGAGGGAGACAGCAGTTGCCAATTTAATTACCTTTTTTTTTTTACATTCATAAAGTAGATTCACGAAATTAGACATTCTTTGTTGCAATGTTTCAAGTCAGCTTTATATTTATGTCAGATTCTAGAATGAGGCAAAATTAATTTTGGGAGAGATTTAAAGGTCATGTACTCCAAACAGATAAGGAAACAATTCTGTGAAGTTTAATGATTAATGGAAGACTGCACGGATATTTAAAGGTAGACACAATATTTGAATCTAAGGGCATGTGTAAGAGGGAATAGTCAAAGAAGAGATGTCAGGCTACAAATTACAGACAGAAAAGTCAGGAGGCAAAGATGATTTTCAGAAGAATGAAGAGCTAGCTTTTAGATGTGTTGACATTGAAATGAAATGCCCAGTGGACAATTAAGAGATCCAGGATTGAGATTTAAAGTGGCAAGATTAGAGCTGGAGATGTGGATTTTAGGATCAGTCTCAGAGAGGTGATTGTTAATCACCAGCCTCTATAAACTCTCTGGGGAAGGTTAGGACTGAAGACCAAAATTTGCAACAAGCCTATGTAAGGGATGAAAGAAAGGAAAGCTGTAAAGAGACTTGAGGGGACTTTCTCTTTTCTCTCCTTGTCTCTTACGTATTCAATTGCCTTTTCTATTTTGGTTCATTTCCAACACTGCTTAAAGATTATTAAGAATCTGCTGTCTTAAATACAAAAAGAAATAATGTCCCACCTCTCTCCCCAGGGCACATACATAAGCCTACCTCTACCCATTGTTGCATAGCCACGTTTCTTGAAAGATTATGTACTCACTGTCTCCATTCCCTTATATTCCTTTGTTTTTTTTCACCTCATACAATACGGCTTTAGCTCCCACTGCTCTACTCAATCAGCTTTATAAGGTCACCAATCAACGGCTCCTTGTAGAGACTACAATGGACAAACTTCAGTGCTTATTCTGCTTGGCCTCTTGGAATGAAGTGATTATGTTAACCACTTTCTCCCACAATGCTCCCTTTCCTAGGCACTATGCCAACCTCTCTGGGTTATCTTTTTCAGTCAGTATTTTATTGGTTTTTCTTCCTTTTCCTTAAGTGTTAGTGTTCCCTGAATTCTGCAAAGGTTGTACCTCATTTCTTACCCAAGAACTCCACCTGGATAATTTTACTGAAAACCCTTTGCTTAAATGAGTTAACACTCATAAAGCACTTAGAAAAATGCCTTATACAGACTAAGAACTACTTTGCTTAAAAATAAAAGTAGTATTATCACCTGTGTGTTAATTAATCACAGGTTATATTTCTATTTTCCCAAGGATTTTGCACTTTTGAAAACTCGAGTTCCCAACAATGCAATTACCCTGAGCAAAGGTGGAAGCCTGGAGCATGCCTGTATTGAACCCCACATGTAAGTCACTTGGCGCTATAGACTCAACATGCTTAAAACTGTCCTGAGCGCCAAGCCCCTTCCTCAGCCTGTTCTCTCTGTGGGATGCTGATCTCTATGTATAGATACGTATGGTACATGTAATTACCTAACCTTTTGCATTATGAAGTGCTTAGAATTTCCATGCTTACAAAACAAAGAAAATTCTCTATTAATATGAAAAAAAAAAAGGCTTACATTATTAATGCTTCAGCACAAATTGGCATAGTAAAGGCAATTGTCATTTTCCAAATCAAGCCGTGAACATCTTGATAAAAAGCACAATGACTTGTAAAGTGTACAGAATAAAGAACAAACCTAAATTTAAAACGTAGTCTTTTTGACTTGCTTGTGTAAGGTTGAAGGGAGAAACATACATGTAAACTTATCAGGTTTATGATCATCATATTGAAGTCAAAGCTGATATTTTTCTCTTTCACAGTAATAACCCAAAAGAGATGATGTTTCAAGCTGAAAACCAACTGTATCTTCATACGTATCTATTTCTCCTACTATGTGTAAAGTCCCTAACAGCCTTTAAAGTGTTTGCAGGACTCAATACATCTCTGAAGTGTGAGGGTGAGCTAAGAATTACAACATCATGGATATAGAAAAGAAATAATTTCTGGAAGGCTAGTCAACGATTCAAAGAACAGAGAAGACGATTTGGAAGTAATCAATGACCTTTGATAGAAAGGTTAAGTTAAATGGTGGAATATGAAATTAAAATAGAATAAATGAAATGATGAATAGCTATGAAATTATGATTAAGAGAAGGTATGATTAGGACAGGTGTGATATTAATCATGATAGGTTTGATAAAACAAAAACCTTAAAAACTCTCTCCGATTTCTTACATCAGAGGTTGCATTTCTTCTTGAGGTTGGCAGGCATTCTGCTGCATAGTCACTCAGGGATCCCGCTGACATAGGCTGTAGCCGTTTTGTAGCTATAACGTGCTTACAGTTTTACATTGGAACATTGGAACATATAGTCTCTTTAATATGTGTAGCAGGAGAAGGGAGCTGACGAACCAAATGTGGACTTTTCCTGTATCCCTTTAGAAGGTTTTAGACTCCAGGATTACTAGTCAGATCTAGTCACATGGCTCTGACTCACCAAGTGTGGATGTGGGCAATCAGGAGCAGAAAATGGGATATTTGGGGAATGCTGTTATGATTTCCCTGGGTACAGAATTGCAGAGAAACTTGATAGAGTTAAATTCAGTTTTACTCCCTCACAATATGGCAAATCCAAAATAAAAATGGTAAAAGAAGGTATAATTTTTTTTAAAAAGAGAGAGAGATATTATTCAATAGATGATCAAGCTTTTGGTCTAGCCACAGCTTGCTATCTTCTCTTCACTTTTCTCTTCTCTTCTCTTCTCTTCCCCTCTCCTCTTTTCTTTTCTATTCTTTTCTCCTTCTTTCCTTCCTTCCTTCTTTTCTTCTTCTTTTTTGACTCGTCTCCCCACTTTCTGGCTGCTCCAGTCATTCCAGGTTACTGTCTTCATTGTCCTGATTTACTACTTTTTTCTTGTCACTTTCTCCTCCATTCCATGGTGTGCCACCTCCTTCCTGGGAACAGGCTAGCTTTCAAATAAAAGATTTTCTAAACTTTTCTCAGTTTTTTCTTTGTAAACTGCCTCAGTAAACAGCCTCAAGTGAACTATAAACAAGAACAATAAATAAGAAATCAACATCTTGGGGCTGACCTGGTGGTATAGTTAGGTTAGGTTTGTGCACTGTGCTTTGGCATCCTGGGGTTCGTGGGTTTGGATCCCAGATACAGACGTGCACACTGCTCATGAAGCCACGCTGTGGTGGCATCCCACTTACAAAATAGAAAAAGATGAGCACAGATGTTAGCTCAGGGAGAATCTTCCTCAAGCAAAAAGGGGAAGATTGGGAACAGATGTTCACTCAGTGCCAATCTTCCTCACCAAAATAAAGAAAAAGAAAAAAAAATCAATATCTTGCTGGAATCAGCAGAATCAGACTACACAGAAACACTGTTTATTAGATTTTTAATCCAATGTGTTAATTTGATCTGGCTGTGCATTCAGTCATGCCTGTTGCATGGTGTATTCTTTTTAAATTCTGGGACATGGATATGAAACGGGAAGGTTGTTTCAAACATCTCACTTTTATGTTTCTCTAGTTTCCTAAGACAATAAACTTACTTGTTACCCATTTAAGAAATAGTTCTTGGTTTTTTGTTTTTTCTTTTGTTTTGTTTTAATACAAACTCAGGTCAGGAAAAACAAACCAAAACAGGGTATTTTACAGTGTGATTTATGTTTAAAAAGAACAGAAAGAAACAGAATTCAAAGAATAAAAAATAGTCAAAAAATAAAAAGTACATATGAATCATAAAATGGTTGCCTCTGTATAAGACGGGAGGGAAATGTGATTGAGGATTAGGATGTAACTGCCGCATTTTTTATAACAAGAGATAGGATATGATTTTGACAAAATATTATTTGTTACTTCTAACTGGTATATGCATACATTTTTATTGTTATGTTTTTATAATTTAGTTTAAAAATAGCAAATATTATTTTTAAAAGACCATTTAGTAATTTAAGCTATCATTAACTTTTCTTGTCAAGTAATATTCTATACAACTTTGAGAGAATAGTCTATTTAAAGTAATTTATTAAAATAATAAAAGCAGGAAATCTTAACTCAGCCTATAAATGGTTGAAATAGGGAGTCTGGAAAAGTTGATTTTGAAAAGTGAGACACAATGCAAATTATGCACATTTGGTTTATTACATTTCCTTCTTACTTTATGCAAAATAGTTGAATTTTATGGCAAATATATGTACAGAAATAGCATAACACAGTTTTCTTTATTCTCTAGAGTAGTGAATGTACTCATATAACCATTTCAAAAAGTATTTCTTATACTTTATTTGCAGTATTTGCCTTAATTGAGTTGTTTAAAAATGTTATAACCAAGTTAAAAAGATCGTGTAGAATATTTGATAAATCCCTGATTTGCCAACTTAAAAATGTTTATCCAAACAGGTGAGAGAGACGGACTATTTGCTGTCCTTTGAAGTCATATTCAGTACACTATCCTGAGTAGTCAATGCCTTTAGTTTTTAAATACTCATTTTCTCATGGGACACAATAATATTTACTTATAGGATGTTAGTCCAGTCGTATTTCAGCAAAGTCACAGGCTTTTCCAGTTGGTTTTGCACATATTAGGAAACAGTGATAACACTGTTTTTGTTGTTGGTTTGATGGGTTGGCTTTTATAAATTTTAGAAACAACTGGAAGGGGAGGATACAATATGAATTAAGTTACAGTAAAATCAACATCATAGAAACTAGGAAAGAAGGGGAACCCCAGATGTCATATTTCATTCTCTCATTTGATAGAATATTTTTTGCAACATTCCTAACAAGTGGTAATTCCTAGGAAAACTGAGTAACTTAACAGAATGGCTGAGCTGCCAGCTTAAATATTATCTTCACCTAAAGGCAAAGGGGGATGCTTGTGGTAATGGTTTGGGATTCTAGAGGGGAGGAAGACAATTTACATGGGGATGGAAATGCAAATGTTTGTTAAATAAGTTTTGCTGGGCCAAAAATGGGCTTGTTGGTGCCTTTCTATCACACCTATTTTACATTATACTATACCTATCTTACGGCCTTAGCTCCTTCCTGGAACAGGCCTTCTACGTTAAACTCTTTTAGGCAGTTTGGGGAAAGGTCAAATGATCTTCCTGCATCTTCTGAGCCTTTATTGTCTTCAGCTCGAAATAATCTGCATACCAGAGTGGTGCATCCTGGGGCAATCTGCCTTGAACCCGTCACCATCAGTGATCAACTGTATATTGTTTCTCTAGCATGCTTGGGAAATGGGAACTGCTGAGGTGGGTCATCCCACGCTAAGTGTCTTACTCACTAGATGATCTTCTCTAGAATCTCCCCAGTTCCCAGAAATGATGTTAACCAGTGGGGCACATGTCCTCATTGCTCTGGGATTCACAAACCTCTCTCTCTCTCTCACTTATGTTTCCCTCAAACTGTTGAATGAGGAAGTGTTGGTAGACCTCATGATTTTCCAAGACCTTTTTCTCTCCTCTTTCTCTTTTTCACAAACCTTCTAATGTCACCCAGACTTAGGATTTTGGAATGAAAAAGCCAGAAAATTAATGAAATCTATTTGTGCTCTCAGCCCTGCCATATACTTTCTCTGAGGTAATGAGAAACATTGAATTTGTGGAAATTTAAGAGAAAAGTCATGGAGGAATAAAAATAAAATTCATAAATAAATTTCCCAAATTACTAACAACTATTCGGACAATCCAGGTACTATATGTTGTCCATTCCTACAAATAAAGATATCACTCATATCTACTCCATAGTCCCCTTCTTTTACCACCTCTGATATTTCAACATATGATGTAATTGTCTGTTTTCCTACTTCCTAATTTAAATTCTGATACATTCCCATGAAATAAAATCCAATTTTAAATGAGGCCCCCTCCCTGACCCCTCCTGATAAGATGTGACAGTTGAACATTACAGAGGGCTAAATGTCACATTTGTGCATGATTGTATTGTCATAATGATGCAAAATTATATCTGAAGCTTATTATCACTGAAACCAAATAATCTCTTTTCATATTAACAAATGCTAAAAGACTTATATTCAGTAATCTGTACATATACTGTTGTGTGTATGTTTTTAAATTTAAGCACATGACTTTCCATTTATCTCTAATAAATTCACTGAAATTTAGTTATTCATTTTAACATCTCAGTATTCATATTTTTGAAAGTAGTAGAAGAGAATTCTCATAAAATATCACACTTTCTGTGTTTCTCATGCAATAAAAATTCACCAATTTGGATTGTACTGTCGATGAAAATAATCCGTAACCAATCTATAAATGAAAATTTGGGTGAGTTTATTCTGAGCTGAAATCTGAGGATTATAACCTGGGGCCTTTCTTCCCTAAGGAAGAAAGGGCACCAAAGAAGTGGGGTGCACAGAGTGGTTATGTACCCCCAGAGAGGATGTTTCACATAGGATTGAAATGTCCCTTTTACAATAGTCGCGAGACTGCTCTGTAGGCACAGAGATTGATGGAAACAGCAGGTAGGTCTTCTGTCTCAGTGAACGCAGCAGGGTGGCAGTCTGTTGTCTCCGGCTGAGTGGTCACAGGTGAGCTGGGTGGTCAAAGGTGAGTGCAGCAATCCGTTCCTGGCCTAAGGAAAGAAGCCCACCCCCAAGGAAATGCCAATGTTGGGGGAAGTTGCACCTATATCTCAATGGCCTTTGTTCTGGCCATAGGAAATGTCTAAGCAGATATACAATGCGTGCTCAACAGCCACAGTCAGGCCCTTTTGCAAAAAACAAAGTCAGGCTGAATTAGGTTTATACCAAATGGCTTCCTCATATACTCCAATATATCCTATTGCTTGCCATTTTTATTTGTTAGCACTATTAGTTGAAAGATTTTTCCGTTAATATATCAGAAAAAAGCTGTCAAAAATACTTTTGAAAATCCTTGGATTTGACTTAGTCTACAATTGAAGAGACATGTATTTTAAATATAAATTATTACTTATGTTTTCTTCCTAGTGAATTTATGCTAACCTTTCAGTATTTTCTTTTCTAAGGACCTGTACAAATAATCATCAAATTCTAGAATATTGTGGGAGAAACTGTAAGGGTTACTACTCCATAACTTTGAAAATTTATCTTTATATAAATTAGGTGATATTTGCCAGTCTCAAGAATTAATGAACATTATCCATTTTTTTTAAAGATTATTTTATTTTTCCTTTTTCTTCCCAAAGCCCCCTGGTACGTAGTTGTGTATTTTTAGTTGTGGGTCCTTCTAGCTGTGGCATGTGGGATGCTGCCTCAGCATGGCTTGATGATCAGTGCCATGTCCGTGCCCAGTATCCGAACCAGTGAAACCCCAGGCTGCCAAAGGAGAGCACACGAACTTAGCCTTGAAGCCATGAAGCCGGCCCCTCACATTATCCACTAGTGACTATTTTTATATACATGGTACATAATACAGTTCCTAATTGCTCAAAAATTTTTCAGATGGAAGGAGAGGAAGAAAGAAATTATATTCAAATAAGTCAATAGGAAGGAATCCTTCAAATAATGTATGTTTTCTACTTTCTGGGATTAAAAATATAGTCAACAGAATACTTGAAAGACAGTCACAGAGCTTCTGCTTGAGACTAAATAATAAAGAACTATCTATCTCATGTCAAAAGAACTTGGAATGTTTCCAAATAAAAGAGCAATGTAACATTTTACTCCTCACTGATTTAGTTGCATAAATGTCACTTTCCTACCACCATCATTTATCCTGGGTTTATTTAAATAAATATAACACTGTCTAAAACTGTTTAACTTTTTCAGTCAGTGCTTCAATTCAATTTTATATGTATGGGAGCGTGCAATTGTAAAGGCACATAGACACAGCATGGAACTTATAAGACAATTAATATATATTTGTAAAATAAATGAATACAGATTCTATAAATGGCTTTTTCAGAAAATCAACATTGTCAACTCAAGCAAGTCACTTAATATCTTAATAACTCTACTTCTTTGCTGAAAGGGAATATAAAAATATGTACTTCATATAACTTTTGTGAGGATCTAACTAAATAAGTGTATCAAAGAATTTATAAACTTAAGTTTAGAGGATTATTTTTCAGGATGTTGTTATAAGATATTGCTGCTCTATTGTTCTCATTTCATAGCCAAACTTCTTGAATGAATTGTCTAAATTTATTATCCTTTACATCTCAACTCACTGAAATCTATTCTTTTCTTCTAAATTATTTTGTTCAATTTCTTTGTAAGCTGCCATATCTTCAGCTTATCTTAAATGATGGTATCCTTTAGAGTCTGACTTTAGCTCCATTCTTGCTTCATATTAAAAAAAAAAACCCTAAAAGTGAAAATAAAATGTACCCCCTTGACAATCTTATCTAACTTCATAATGTCAATTATTACTTATGGTGTGATGATTACCAAGCACATATCTACAGTTCAGGTGTTTCTGAGGGTAAGATTCATTATCTTATTATCTGCTGGAAATTTCTAACTGGAAGTTGTATGGCATCATCAAACAGAAAATGTAAACATTGAATTCATTCTTTCAAACCGGGAACTAGAGATAATTGAGATATTTGAATGGTGTGAACAAGAAATAAGATTATTTTTTTCTTTTTTGAGGAAGATTAGCCTTGAGCTAACATCTGCTGCCAATCCTTCTCTTTTTGCTGAGGAAGATTGGCCTGAGCTAACATTTGTGCCCATCTTCCTCTATTTTATATGTGGGATGCCTGCCACAGCATGGATCCATAAGTGGTGTGTAAGTCCACACCCAGGATATGAACTGGCAAACCCAAGGTCGCAGAAGCAGAGTGCACAAACTTGACCCCTGTGCCACCGGGTGGGCCCTAAGAAATAGTTTTAAATGATCAAAAACATGAAAGGAAAATTAGAATCTTACAGTGAGAAGAGAAAATTATGATCTATTTGAATGTGTTAAATGGAAATTTTAAGAATGAAATGTATAGCTACTGGAATATAAAAAGAAAACTACCTTTAATAAATGAGTTAAGTGGTAGATTCCACACAGATGAAGATAGAATCAAAGATTCAAAACTATATTTGATGAACTCACTCAGAATGCAAGATAGAGGTATAAAATATTGAATATATATGTGAATACATATGTGTGTATGTATATGTGTGTGTATATTTATTTATAAGTATATATGTGTGTAGGGGAGGAGGACATTTCCTCTCCCCAAATGGGGTTCGTCTGGCTGGAGAACGAATTAAATTCAAATGAGACAGAATAGCAAGAGAAAATTAAACAAAGCTTTATGAGGAACCATGGCCCGGGGACTTTCTTCCCGAAGGAAGAAAGGGCACCGAAGAAATGGGGTGAACATAGTGGTTATTTACCCCCAAACAGGGTGTTTCACATGTGATTGAAATGTCCCTCCCACAATAGTCACAAGATTGCCCTGTCGGCACAGTGCTTGATGGACACAGCAGGCAATGGTCTGCTATCTCGGTGGGTGTAGCAGGAGGCAAGTGGATTGTCTGGAGCTGGGCGGTCACATGTGAGCTCAGCAATCAGTTCCTAGCCTAAGGGAAGATGCTTAATCCTTAAAGAAATGCCAAAGTTGGGAGGGGGAGGGAAGTCAGTTACAGGAGGTTACCAGACTAGCACAATAAAATGCAGTTTTAAGTCCTTGCCTTTGGCATTGATTAAGAGTTTTTAGAGAGAAGGTAATCTCCTTTCTTCTTCCTGGTACAGAGAGGGAAGCACCTTTATAGATAAAGATCTACCTTACAAATGTAAATGTGTCCTAACAAAGGGCAATTTCCACTCCTCAGAGCCTCCTTCCCTCTCCCAGTTTATCAAAAGCAACCAGCCTCAAATAATCCTCATGCCAAAGAGACATATCTTGGGGTGGCCAATTCCAGATCCCCACAGTCCCGCCTTTGAAACTTAAAGTTTCACAATCCAGAACCTGAGTGGTAGATTGTTTCTTCTCACTGAACACATTTCTTAGTCCTGTTAATAGATCAGTCCAGTTAAAGCCATTTTAGAAGGTGGTGATGCAGGTGCGCTCCCAAAGTTAGGCCTATATTTTGGAAGCAAGCAATCAGGTATTTAATAAGTATTTCTATGGAAATAAAAGAAAAACAAGGTTAATGGTTGGAGCAAATTATAAACTAGTTCCTGAGTCCTGGA
>NW_025798762.1:1340037-1409692 GCF_021613505.1 Equus quagga
AGGTCATCTCCTTTCTTCTTCCTGGTACAGAGAGGGAAGCACCTTTACAGATAGAGATCTACCTTACAAATGTAAATGTGTCCTAACAAAGGGCAATTTCCACTCCTCAGAACCTCCTTCCCTGTCCCAGTGTATCAAAAGCAATCAGCCTCAAATAATCCTGATGCCAAAGAGACATATCCTGGGGTGGCCAATTCCAGATCCCCACATATGTATTTGTAAATATATGTTTGTAATATATGTAATATAAGTATATGTAATATATAATAGATACATATTTTTATCTGTAATATATATACATTTATATAGATATATATATGACTTAGAAGTAGAGTATAAACATCTATCAAATATGTAGTAAGCATTCCACAGAGAGAAAATAGAAATAATTTGGTAGAGAAATCTTTGAAAGATAATGGCAGAGGGATTTCTGTTACCTGTCATAATGAAATAACTGGGATTGAACTTACTCTCCTAGCACGAACAAGTTCAACACAGGACAAAATATATGAAGGAACTCTTTTCAGGTTTTATATGCAGGCAGCTCAAGAAGGTGACTCTTGAGAAAGAAGAAGAGGAAACGAACTCTAAATTCACCTTGTTCAACTCCTGGACACTTTTCAGACAAAAGAGGAGGAAGGTAGTGTCCCAACAGTGCTTGGCGGATTCATTGAGATGAGAGGCACAAACCAGAACTTGGGGGTGTTGAAGTGATTGGTCAGGACACTGGAGAGGAGACAACTGTGAAGCAACATGGCTTCAAAAGCCTACATACTGAGTCCTGCATGTCCTGGGCCAAAGACTGGGAAGAGAATTCATAGGGCAAAACTTCAAAGGGGCCCAAAAGAGACTGGTTCCTTTGGAACTACAAGCTCGAACAGAGATGCCATAGGTTGGGCAAGGATGGAAGATGTCGGAGTTGCAGTCCAGTCAGATTTGAGAGACCTAACTGGCAATTTAGTCATTCGGCTGATATCTCAGAAGCTCACATCTTATCAGGTACTTCCTAAACTGTGTCCTGGTCTACAATAAAGGACAAAAGATAAGTATTTCAGCCTTAACAAAGAATCGAAGCCTGATGGAATCTAGAGGATAAGCCAGCAATGTAACTGCTTGTCAGAAAAGAACTTAATGCCAAATCTCTTGTAATCATTCCTAATGTCAATCATACAATAAAAGTTAATAAGAACCACATCTTGTAAATAGTAAATACTTTAGAACAACTATTATAAATATGTTCAAGCCCTTAAAGAAAAATATTGATATAATGAGTGAATACAAATCTCAGCAGAAAAATGGAAATTATAAAAAAGAGACCAAATAGAAATGCAAGAACAAAAACTATAATAGCTGAAATAAAAATTAAAAAATTTAGTCCTTCCAGTGTTGGTAAGGTTTTGAAACAACTCAAACTCTCATGCACTATAGATAAGAAGTTAATTGGTGCACCACTTTGGAAAATGGTTTAGCAGTTTTTTTGAAAAGTTAGCCACATACCTACATGTTACCCAGCAATTCCACTCCTAGATATTTACCCAAGAGTAATGAAAATGCATTTATACACAGAGATTTGCATACAAATGTTCATAGATGCTTTATCTGAAGTAGTCGTAGACTGGAAACAATCCTAATGTCAATTAACAGGTGAATAAATAAACAAATCAATAAAATGCAATAATTTTTGGCAATAAAACAGAAATTAACTATTGATACACACAACAGTTTATATAATTCTCAAAATTATTATATTGAGTAAAAGAAACAAGAGAAATGGAATGCATTCTGCATGATTCCATTTATTCAATAGTTCAGAAAATGCAAACTAATTTATAGTGGCATAAGGCAGATCAGTGGCTTCAAGGAGTGACAGTGGAGAGAAAGATGGGTTACAAAGTGGCAGGAACAAACTTTGAGGGAAGATGGAAATGTTTATCTCAATTATGGTGATGGTTATGCAATTTTATACTTATGTAAACACTCGTTAAATTGTAGTTTTAAAATATCTACAATTTATTGTACATTGACTATATCTCAAGCAAGCTGTAAAGCAAAGACAAATAAACAAAACCTTTCCATTGATTGGCTTAGGAGAGAATAGGAGACGTTAGAAGAAAAAGTCAGGGGCTTGAAGATAGAGCAACAAAAATAATCCTGCCTGAAGAACTGGGGGAGGGGGGAGGAAGATATAAACACAAACTCAGTGACTGTGGGACAATAGCAAGTTGTCCTGCAATCATCAAATTAGAGCTCTATAGGAGAGGAGGAGAGAGATAATGGGGAAGAGAAATATGTGAAGAAGTAATGGTTGATAATTTTCCAAATCTATAAAAACCATTAAAACATCAATTTACAGAAGTCTAGCAAGTCTCAAGCGGGATAAATACAAAGAACTTTCATAATCAAAATGCAAAAAACAACATTAACAGAAAATATTATATCAGCCAAAGAAAAATGAACCATTGCATACAAGGGAGTGTTTATATGAACAATGGGCTACAACTATGAAGAAATATATCAATTTATAAGGGCTTATTGCAGAAGAACATATCACACAAAAGTGAGATTCAATATTTTCCCCAGATTTATTTCAAAAGTATCTTAATCAAAATTCTAATAGATTTTTTTTTGTAGAATTTTTTAAAAACTCCTATTCTAAATTTTACAGAGCAACACAAAGGACCTAGAAGAGACAAACAATCTTGTTAAAGAAGGAAAAGAATGGAGAATCACAATAAATAACTTCAAAATTTATCATAAAATTGTCATGAGGAGAGATAAATCAACCAATGAAACTGAAGAGAGAATCTAGAAATAGGTCTAACCATAATCATAAATTGATTTTTGACAAGAGCTCTTCACAACAATTCCATACAGTAAGGAAAAACCCTTCAAAAATTTTTTTCTGGAATAACTGATTAAACATATGGAAAAATTAACTTTGACTCTTCACATAACACACTGAAAAATGAATGTAAGATATTTGATAAACCTAAAGATTAAAACTAAATAAATCTTTTAGAACAAAATGTATAAATAAATGACCCATTAATAAAATGGTATCCATACTGAGAATCCATTGGCATAAAAATTTTTGTAATAAGTTCTTCTGAAATAAGACATGAAAATTAAAGACTATAAATTAAATAACTATAAATAATTAAAGACTAAAATTAAACACACTATACCATAGTGAGTTTACTGACCAAAAGTTTATACAATTAAAGGTTTATTTTATTTTATAGTTTAACTTTTATTAGCTCACTTAATACTCAATATCAAAATATAGTTTTCTCTTATTAAACTTTAAAGGAACATGTACTCTTCAGTGTTATTTAAAGTAGTATTCATACTTTAAGCATGTTTATCCATCAATGAAAATTCACGTATCAGTTTTATAGAATTTGATATGTCCTTTGAAGAGCTAAAAATAGCATATAAAAGGAGAACAATAGCACATTCAATTGCTATTTAATTTTCCAATTTATGCAAGTTTTATCAACTCTAGAATAGCAAAAATTGACATTTTTGTTAAATAATTTATTTGCAAATTAATAAGAATATTTAAAGCACTGAAATTCTGTTCTAGAATTTATTAAAGAATAATACCAACAGTTGTGAGGAAAGGATTTGATAAAAGTGCAGAGATGAATACTCAGTGTTTGTCCAGTTATAATCAAAATAAATTGCTTCCACTGTATATATTCCCTCTGGTTTATGAGGAAAAATGTTGCACATCAGTTGCAGTGACTTCAGCCAGGGAACACAAACAGACAAATTTAACACATATAGGATATGAACAAAGGAGAGAAGAAAAGGACGTGGAATGATAAGAGTTCAATGTAGTATGGCATCTCCTCTTTAGAACTTTTTTCAAAAAGTTAAGAATGCAGTGTGACATCAGCAGCAAGGCAGAGTGGGCTGTTCCCTTTACCTTTCCCCCTTTGAACTACAACTAAGTGAACATTTATTAACCAATGGAGGATATGCACGCAGCACAACAGGACACCTAAGAGACCCACACAGCTATACGTCAGAAGGGGGATGGGCTTGCGCCCCAGGAAGTGGTGGAGATAGGTGAGCACTCCCTTACCCTTCCCAGGTAGCCTTGTGTGCATGCCTGAATACCTTCTGACCCAGCACAAACACCCATAGTACTGCTGCTGCCCCAAAAGTAGGAGTTTGAACCTGCATGACTGTAGGAAGGGGGCGACAGCATTCCAGGGCTTACAAGTGAACACTTTCCCAGCTGGTGGGAGAGGCCACCCTGTGACTGCTGTCCCAACAAGAGGCCCAGGTTCAGACTCCATGAAGAAGCCCTGCCCACCAAACATAGTGGCTGGCATGACTGTAAGAAGAGATGGTGGAAGATATATCCATGTGTTGACATTTTTCTGGCTTGTGCAAGCACCCATAGAACCACTTAGGCCCCATACATGGGAGCGCACCTTGGCACAGGGTCAAAACTGAGCCCATGTGCAAATGCTTTCCTGGCTAGTTGGACCATCCACTATACCTACATAACTTCCAGCAAACAGGGTGGGATCAGAAAGACAATTCTTACTTCTCTGCAGTTGTTGCAGGTGAAATCTGCAACCTGATACTACCACGAACACCCCACAAAAGATTAGTTCATGATACATCATGAAAACTACAGCAACAATTAAGAGCATAAGAATGACAAATATCCAGGAACCAACTGTGAAGTCACAGAAATTTATAATCCAAATGAAAGAGAATTCAAAATAGCTGTCATAAAGAAATTAAAAGAATTACAAGAAAACTCAGAAAGATGGTTCAATGAGCTCAGGAATAAAAATAATGAGAAGAAAGAATGCTTCACTGAAAAGATTGAAAATGTAAAAAACACCAAGCAGAAATTCTGGATGTGAGAACACAATAAGATAAAAAAAAAAAATCTAGAATCCTTAGAAAATAGAGCTGACATTGTGGAGGAAAGAATTAGTGAGTTAGAGGATACAAATATGGAAATTATGCAGGTGGAGGAGGAGAGAGAACTAAGATGTTTTTGAAAATGAAGAAATTCTTTGAGAAATATCTGACTCAATTAGGAAAAGCAGCATAAGGATTATAGGTACTCCAGAGGGAGAAGAGTTGGAGAAAGGAGCAGGAGCGTGTTCGAAGAAGTAATAACTGAAATTTCCCAAACCTCGGGAAGGAACCAGACTTACAAATATATGAATTTAATAGAACTCTTAACTACATCAATGTTAAAAGGCCTTCTCCAAGGCATATATTAGTAACAACTGGCAAAAATCAATGATAAAGAAAAAATAATAAAGGCATCAAGGCAGAAGAAGATAACTTTCAAAGGACATCCCATCAGTCTTTTAGTGGATTTCTCAGCAGAAACCTTACAGGCTAGGAGAGAATGGAATGATGTGTTGAAAATACTGAAAGACAAAAACTTTCAGCCAAGAATACTGTATCCAGCAAAACTTTCCTTCAGATATGATGGAGAAATAAAACTTTCCCAGATAAACTGAAGCTGAAGGAGTTCATCCAATAGACCTCCCCTACAAGAAGTGATTAAAGATGCCCTCATACCTGAAAAAAACAAAAGGCAAAGGTCTACAAAGCTTTCATCAAGGAGATAAATAGACAGACAAAATCAGAAAACTGTAGCTCTCTTTCAGAATAGGGTAGGGAATACTAAATTATAATTTAAAAGATAAAGGGAAGGAAAGCATCAAAAGTAACTATAAAGACTTCAACTTTGTCACAAACTCACAACACTTAACAGAATAATTTATGACAATAATAACTCAGAAGGCAAAAAGGAAAGTAATGGAACATGCTTAAGCTAATAGAGATAGAATGCTAATATAAAATGGACTGTTTCACCTATGAAATCTTTTATACAAACCTCACAGTAACCACTAAACAAAAAATTAGAGCATAGCTGCAACTCATAAAAAAAGAAAACTGAGAAAACCTCCACAGAAAACCACCAAAATGAAATGGTAGAAATACACAGGATGGGAAACAATGAAAATATAGGACAACCAGAAAACTAGAGATTAAATGGCAGTGTTAAGAAATCATGTATCAATAATCACTCTAAATGGAAATGGGTTGAATTGTTCAATCAAAAGAATAGCTGGATGAGTAAGAAAACAAGACCCAACAATATACTGCCTCCAGGAAACACATCTCAGCTCTAAAAACAAATACAGGCTCGGAGTGAAGGGATGGAAGAAGATACTCCAAGCAAGTGGCAAACAAAAGAAAACGGGTGTTCCTAGAGTTATATTAGACAAAACAGACTTCTAGACAATGAGAGACAAGGAGGGGCAGTAAATAATGATAAAAGGCTCTTTCCAGCAAGAGGACATAACACTTAAAATATATGTGCACCTAACACAGGAACACCACAATATATTAAACAACTATTAATAGACCTAAAGGGAGAAATTGACAACCACACATATTAGGGGACCTCAAGACCCCACTTACATCAATGGATAGATCATCCAGACAGAATGTCAACAAGGAAACTTTGGACTTAAATGAAACACTAGAGCTGGTGGACTTATAGATATACATAGAACATTCCATCCAAAAACTGCAGAGTACACATTCTTCTCAAGTGCATGTGGAACATTCTGAAAAATAGACCTATGTTGGGAATCAAGGCAAGCCTCAATAAATGGAAGAAGATTGAAAGCATTTCAAGCATCTTTTCTGACCACGATGCCATGAAACTAGAAATCAACAACAAGAAAAAAAAACTAGGAAAGTCACAAATACATGGAGACTAAACAGAATGCTACTGAACAACCACTGATCAATGAAGAAATCAAGAAGAAATCGAAAAATACCTGGCAACAAATGAAAATGAAAATACAACATAACAACTCTTGTGGGATGCAGCAAAAGTGTTTACAAGAGGGAGGTTCATAGCAAAACAAGCCCACCTCAATAAACAAAAAGATATCAAATAAATAATCTTAAGCTACACCTAACAGAACTAGAAAAAGAAGAACAAACAAGGCTCAAAGTCAGCAGAAGGTGGGAAATAATAAAAGTTAGAGCAGAAATTAATGAAATACAGACTAAAAAACAGTGGAAAGGATCAATGAAACTAAGAGCTGGTTATTTGAGAAGATAGACAAAATTGACAAACCCCTAGGCAGACTCACTAAGAAAAACAGAGAGAAGGCTCAAATAAATAAAGTTAGAAATGAAAGAGGTGAAATTACAACAGATACTGCAGAAATACAAAGGATTATAAGATAATACTATGAAAAACTATATACCCACAAGTTGGAAAACCTAGAAGAAATGGATAAATTCTTAGACTCATACAATCTCCCAAAACTGAATCAAGAAGAAATAGAGAATCTGAATAGACTAATCACAAGTAAAGAGATTGAAACAGTAATCAAAAACTTCCCAAAAAACAAAAGGCCAGGACCAGGAGTCTTCTCTGGAGAATTCTACCAAACATTCAAAGAAGACTTAATACCTATCCTTCTCAAACTATTTCAGAAAAGTGAAGAAGATGGAATGCTTCCTAACTCATTCTATGAGGCCAACATTACCCTAATACCAAAACCAGGCAAAGACAGCACAAAGAAGGAAAATTAGAGGCCAATATCACTGATGAACATAAATGCAAAAATCCTCAACAAAATATTGTCAAACCAAATACAGCTGTATATTAAAATGGGCATATAGCATGATTAAGTGGGATTTATACTAGGGATGCAAGAATGGTTCAACATCCACAAATCAATAAATGTGATACACCACATTAACAAAATGAGGAATAAAAATCATATGATCATAGATGCAAAGATGCAGAGAAAGCATTTGACAAGATCCATCACCCATCATGATAAAAACTCAATAAAATCATTATAGAAGGATAGTCTCTCAAAATAATAAAAGCCATATATGACAAACCAGCAGCTAATATTACTTAATGGGGAAAACTAAAAACCATCCCTCTGAGAACAGGAACAAGACAAGATTGCCCACTCTCACCACTCATATTCATTGTAGTACTGGAGCTTTTCGCCAGAGGAGTTAGACGCCCCCCCCAAAAAAAAAGAAGAAGGAGAAAGAAAGAAAAGGAATCCAAATTGGAAAGGAAGAAATGAAACTCTTAGTGTTGTAGATGACATGATTCTATACATAGAAAACCTAAAGAATCCATCAGAAAACTATTACAAATAATCAACAACTACAGCAAAATTGCAGGGTACAAATCAATTCACAAAAATCAGTTGCATTTCTATAGTCTAATAACAAACTAGCAGAAAGATAAGTTAAGAATACAATCCCATTTACAATTGCAACAAAAAGAGTAAAATATCTAGGAATAAATTTAACCAAAGAGGTAAAAGACCTATACACTGACAGCTGAGACATTTGTGAAAGAAATTGAAGAAGACATAAAGAAATGGAAAAATATTTCATGCTCTTGGGTCAAAATAGTTAAAATGTCCATACTACCTAAAACAATATACAGATTCAATGCAATCCCAATCAGAATCACAAGGACATTCTTCACGGAAATAGAACAAAGAATCTTAAAATTTATATGGAACAACAAAATATCTTGAGTAGCCAAAGCAATCCTGAGAAAAAAGAACAAAGCTGAAGGCATCACAATCCCAGACTTCAAAATATACTACAAAGTTACAGTAATCAAAACTGCATTATAACAGACACATAGATCAATGGAACAGAATTGAAAGACCAGAAATAAAACCACACATCTATGGCCAGTTAATCTTTGACAAAGGAGCCAAGAACGCAAAATGGATAAAGGAAATTCTCTTCAGTAAATGCTGTTGGGGTAGACCATTATCTTGCACCATACACAAAAATTAACTTAAAATGGATTGAAGACGTAAGACATAAAACTCCTACAAGAAAATATAGGCAGTACTCTCTTTGATGTTGGTCTTAGGAGCATCTTTTTCAATAGCACGTCTAAACCAGGCAAGGAAAACAAAGAAAAAATTAACAAATGGGCTACATCAGACTAAAAAGCTTCTGCAAGTCAAAGGAAAACATGAACAAAATGAAAAGACAACTCACTAACTGGGAGAAAATATTTTCAAATCATATATCCAACAAGGAGTTAATTTCCAAAATATATAAAGAACTCATAGAACTCAACAACAAAAAACAAACAACTGAGTCAAAAAATGGGTAGGGACTAGCCCTGTGGACAAGCAGTTAAGTTGGTGTGCTCCACTTCGGTGGTGAAGTTCACCAGTTTGGATCCTGGGTACAGACCTATGCACCTCTCATCAAGCCTTGGTGTGGCGGCGTCCCACATAGAAGAACTAGAATGATGTATAGCTAAGATATACAACTATGTATTGTGGATTTGGAGAGAAAAAAAAAAAGAAAAAATGGAGGGAGATTGGCAACAGATGTTAGCTCAGGGCCAATCTCCTCACCAAAAAGAAAACAAAAACAAAAAAGAAAATCCTCCCTCTTATTGAAAAAAAAAAATGGGTAGAGGATATGAACAGACATTTTTTCAAAGAAGATATACAGATGGCCAACAGAACATGAAACAATGTTCAACATCACTAATTATTAGGGAACTGCAAATCAAAATTATGAGATGTCACCTTACACCTGTCAAAATGGTTGTAATTACCAAGACAAAAAATAACAAATGTTGGAGAGGATGTGGAGAAAATAGAAGCCTCATACACTGCTTGTGGAAATGCAAACTGATTCACCCACTATGGAAAACAGTATGGAGATTTCTTAAAATATTAAAAATAGAAATATCATATGATCTAGCTATCCCACTACCAGGTATTTATCCAAAGATCTTGAAATCAACAACCCAAAGAGATGTATGCACCCTATGTTCATTGCAGCATTATTCACAATAGCTAAGATGTGGAAGCAGCTCAAGTGCCCTTCTATGGATGAATGGAGAAAAAAGATGTGGTATATATACACAATGGAATACTATTCAGCAATAAAAAAGACAAAATGGTCTCCTTTGCAACAACATGGATGGACCCTTGAGGGTATGATATTAAGGAAAATAAGCCAGATAGAGGAAGACAAATAATGCATTATTTCACTCACTTGTGGAAGACAAACAAATACACAGATAAATAGAACAGATTAGTGGTTACCAGAGGGGAAGGGGGCTGGTGGATGTGCAAAAGGGGTAAAGGGGCACCTATGTATGGTGATGGATAAAAATTAGACTATTAGTGGTGAGCATGATGCCATCTATACAGAAACTGAAAAATAATAATGTGCACCCCAAATTATACAATGTCATAAACTTTTATCATTTCAATAAAATAATTGAAATAAAAAGTTAAGAATGCACTGTATAGTAGGTGAGAGTTTTTGTGGAAGGTATTAAGACTGCATTAAACTAAGGAGAGAATGCCAGGTTAGGACTCTCCTGTGGGGGACTGGAGAAGGAAGTCACATTTCCAACTAGCAATACCCAGGACCTGACTGCTGCTGAAAGTTTTCATATTTCCCATCAGGGCATGAGATTCTTGGGGAATGCAACACTGCACATACTTTCGACCTTCATCACTACCTCATAGACAACTCACAGCAGGGAAGGAAGAGAGTGAGAGGGGTTTTGAGATCAAGACAGGATGACATGTCAAAGTCTTTAAGACTGGCAAATCTGCCTAGAAATAGTGTCTTCATTTCTTTTTTTTCTTTTTAATAAAGACAAACACTTTTATTTTTTAATTTTTCCTTCTTCTCCCCAAAGTCCCCCAGTACACAGTTGTATATTTTAGTTGTGTGTCCTCCTAGTTGTGGCATGTGGGATGCCACCTCAACATGGCTTGACAAATGGTGCTAGGTCCATGCCCAGGATCCCAACCAACAAAACCCTAGGCCGCCGAAGCAGAGTGTGTGAATGTAACCACTTGGCCACTGGCCGGTCCCAGTGTTGTTCTTTCCACACTGCAGTCATACCACCTTGCTGGACTCCACCTGGGTAGAAGATACACATTCTCTGTGCATTTAGAATTCCTATTCTTTATTACCTCTTTCCACCTTAGAGCTTAGTCTGCAGTGGACAGGGTACTAGCTCTTTTCTAAAAATATCTTTGAAATTATTCACACTTTAGCTCTCATAAAACTTCTCCCCACTCCAACCTACCAACAAACTCATATTGCTTAAGTTTGGGGTTAGGACAGGCACCAAAAGAAGCATTGCTTTCATTCCTCGGGTGTTTATTTGCTTATATCCTATACTCAGGCTCTGAATCACAGCTCCAACTGCCATTTCAAGGATAGTCATTCAACACTCAAATGTTGAAAGAAGCTCTTATTTTCCTCTTCTAGTGTCACAACCTGCCCTTAAAGAATAAGTAGAGAATGCCAAGATGTTTGAATGTAAGAACGGACGTAGGCTTAAAGGTCACACTGGGTTATTAATATTAAAAAAACTTTGCACAAAATTTTTGTGAAATTACAGTTATATTCTTCTGAGAATATTTGCCAATATGTGTGTACATATGTTTCTTAAATGAAATACTGAAGGATATATTTTTCACTTTATCTCTTCTTTTTTTTAATACTAGTATTCTTTCCTTTTCTTCTCTTTGATATTTGGATGAAACAGAACAATACTTTCACAAGTGTTAACTACTCTCACTTGAAATAACATGAACCCCTAATACAAAGATTAAAAGGTAAATAGTATTAGCTTCTAATTCATTTATTCTCATCGCTAAGGAATTGCAATGACTAATCAGATCTTTCTTCAGAATAACATAATTTATGTCTTCCTTTTAGTTCTTCTATTAAAATTATTTTATTCGTTAAACATTATTATATTGAGCAGTTGAAACAAATCACCCAAACGTTAAGAAATGTTTTACTGTTAATCACCATGTTTACAAATAAGTTTTCTACATAAAGTTCTCCAGTAATCAAATTATAAAATTAGCTTCCAAATAAATATGTTGAAAATCAGAACGCTTTCATATGTATTGTTCCAAGGTACTAGTCTTCTAACACACTGTTTACATTATTTGCCAAAAAAGATTTCTTTAATTCAACTTTCATAAACTAGTATCTCTGATGCCTATTTTGGATGACTAATATACATTGTTTATGTTTGTGTTTCTTACTTTAGAGTGGAAGCACTTTTTAACACGTCAAAGAGGATGTTAATGTGGTAGGTACCCATAATCCAAGTTTTCATGATCAGATCTATTTCCAATTATAAGTTCATGTAGGGAGGAAAAATTCACCATGACCCAAAAAGCGTTCATCAATAAACTGACTACAACAAAAACTAGTTTCTAGTCAAACCACCACTTGTTTAACATTAGTGTCCTTTTTCATCTCTCTAGGAAATTTTAAAAAGTCAGTATCTTGTCAGTAGAAAAAAATGCAATGTAAATCAACTACAAAACTGAAATAGTTTATTTTTCAGCAGATGAAGCAGTTCATAGAGTCAGTTATAGTGTTATGAAAATATACTCTTATGAAAACCCAGAGTGGATATATACTGGTTCAAGATCTGCTCAGATATTGCATTTCCATGTCATATGAATTGTAAATATTTTGCATAAAACCGTATAAAGCCTTTGGCACTGAGGTATCTGACAGAGATAAACTAGTTATCAATTGAAAAGAGAAAATGGACAGACCTGATGACAGGTGATATACCTCAAAAGAAAATGATTATCATATCAATGGATTAAAAGTAGTCCTTAGAAAAAGTGATAAAGCTTCATAGAGGGACATAAATGACCCTTTTAGTGATCTTGTTTTGAGGGCTTCCTGTAAAGTGAAGATGAGTTATTTTGCAATTATGCAATTTTGTCTGAAAAATCATCCACAAAAATCAACTCAATTCATTTTTATTCATTCGTTTATTCATTCATTTATTCAATATGTAATCACAATTTTAAGAAACATTACATTAAGTCCATACATTCACCTAAATGATTTTCATCACAGTTAATTTCATTCTGTTTGTTTGCTTTACTATTTACTATAAAATTTTGACCCCATGTCAAAGAATTTACTTTAAGTGGACTTTTTCAAGTAGCAATTTTCCCTAATTGGTAAGAAACTCCTCAAATGACAAGCTGCAATAAATAAGATAAAGGAAATATTAAGAATTCATGAGGAGGACTTTTAGGGCAGTGAAACTACTTTGTAATGGTGAGTACATGTCATAAATTTGTCCAAACCCACAGAATGTACTGTAGGGGAGGAAGACATTTCCTCTACCTGCTCTGGGTTCTTCTGGCTGGAGAATGAATTAAATTCACATGAGACAGAATACAGGAGAAAACTAAACAAAACTTTATAACATGTACACATGGGAGAGGGTCAGGCAAACTGAACAACTCGCCAAAATGGCTGAAGCCACCACCTTAAATATCATCTTTAGCAAACGACAGAGGAGGATGTTGGGGCTGGGGGGGAGTCAGTTACAGGAGGTTACCAGACAAGTACAGTAAACAAGAGTCAGGTTATTATGCAGATTTGAGTCCTTGCCTTCCACATTGATTAAGAGTTTCTGGAGATAAGGTCATCCCCCCTTCTTCCTGGTACAGAGAGGGAGACACCTTTACAGATGGATACTTCCCTTACAAACGTAAATGTCTCTTAATGAAAGATAAGTAAACTCTGCTTTTCAGAGTTTCTTTCCTGTCTGAAGCTTTTTAAAAAGTAATCAGCCCAAAATAATCCTTATGACAAAGAGACATATCTTGGGGTGGCCAATTCCAGTGCCCCACAGTACAATACCAAGAGTGAGCCATAATGTAAACTGTGGAGTTTGGGTGATTATGATGTGCAAATGCAGGTTCATCAGTTGTAACAAATGCACCACTCTGATGGGAGATGTTGATAACAGAAGATTGTACACATATGTGGGGACAGAAAGCACTTGGGAAATCTCTATACTTTATGTTCAATTTTGCCATGAACCTAAAATGGCTCTAAAAAATAAATTCTATTTTAAAAAAAAAAGAATTCATAGGAGTCTCCAACAGAGCAACCAGTCTAAATTATGGAGAATCAGGAGAACTCACTAGGAACATTTTTATTAGGCTAAAATATATATGCTAGATAAAGCATAAACAGGATTCAGGAAGATGCAGTATGCTCCTCAGCGAAACAGGATCCTGTAAGAAAGCCTGTTGGTAGGACTAAGTACAAAGCATTTAGGAAATGGAAATAAAATAACAACAGCAACCACCTGGCCATAGCATGTAAAACAAGAATAATAGAGGCAATCAAGAGATATACAGAGACACCAGGTTTGAAGGGGACTTGTAAGTTATATTTTAAAAGTTATTGTGTTAGGGGGCTGGCCCTGTGGCATAGCGGTTAAGTTCTTGTGCTCTGCCTTGGTGGCCTGCAGTTTGCTAGTTTGGATCCCGGGCGCAGAACTATGCGCCACTTATCAAGCCATGCTGTGACAGGCGTCCCACATATAAAATGAAGGAAGATGGGCACAGATGTTAGCTCAGGGCTAATCTTCCTCAAAAAAACAAAAAGTCAGTATATTTGTTCATTCTCCCGAGAAAACAGAATCAATTATAGATATGGATATATCTATATATTTAGATCTGTGTCTATACTGATATTGATATATTGATAGATATAAATAGGGATTTTAAGGAATTGGCTCAATACAATCGTGTGTGCTGATAAGTCGAAATTCTGTAGGGCAAGCCAGTAGGCTGGACTCAAAGAAGAGCTGATGTTTCAGTCTTGAGTCTGAGGCAGTCTGGAGGCAGAATTCCTTCTTCCTCCAGAGGATCTCATTCTTTTTCTCTAAGGCCTTCAACTGATTGGATGAGACCCACCAACATTATGGAGGGTAATCTCTTTACTCAAAGTCCACTGATTTAACTGTTAATTACATCTAACAAACACCTGTACAACAATGTCTAGATTGATATTTGACCAAACACCTGGGCACCATAGTCTGGCCAAGTTGACACATAAAATTAACATCACAATTAGTCATGGAAAGCAGGGGCTATCACATGATAATATAGGTCTGCAATCTCAAATCTGAATCCTTGGGTCGCATATGTTTAGGAATTCAAATTGAGGGGCTGGTGATTTAGAGAGATAATAAACTGTATATACTGCATACTTTATTACATTCCAAACAAAGTCCAGGCATGAAAACTAAATGAAATAAATAGCATCATATCAGTGAAGATAAAGTTTCATTGCTAGCGGGTTTTAGCAATAAACTTATAAAAATGTGCCAGATCAAGATCATAAACAAAAACTCATAGTATTAGACCACCTTTCTTGTTTCTCTCTCTCTTCCCTTCAAATGTGTGTTTCTTCTCTTCTCTGTCGCATATTATGACCATACATATTGAATTTTGAATAGGCACTTCTCTACTCCTTTAAACTTTGGGCATCAACTGGCATTTGGCAACTCAGTCCCTTCTAACTAGCACAAACATATGTCTTGCCTTGCCCAATGTAGTTCTGGTTTATAATTTTGCCCTCTTTCACCTTCAGTATATTACACAGTGACCCCATTACTAAGCCAAGAAATTAATCAAAGAATTTTTCCGAAGAAATGGTATTTTTTTTCTAAGTGGAATTCTGGTTCTACTGGTATATTAACTCAGTTTTTCACTAGTTATTAAAGTGGACTGGAGTAGCTGGTAGTGGAGATAGAAATTAGAGGTGTATTTGTAACATAAAACATGAAGAACCAGTTGAAACTGAAAGTGTTGCAGTTAAAAGAGAAGAAAATTCTTTTCCTTTTCAAAGTATCACTGAAGACAACCTAGGGATTTACCCCAGCTGAGAGCCCCAAAGCTGTATTGTCCCTTTCAACACAATTCCAACAGATCCTTTCATATCTTAGTGAACTCAATCTGCTCTGCTGGGTGCGTCTATTCACCAAAAAAATAGATGATGTTGCTTCAGCTACAAGAGATATCTGCTGCAACAGTCTAACAGTTAAGGGGGACAGGTGATCTCTTTGTCAAGTTAACAATAAAAGGAAATGTGTTCTTAGCATATTAATTTGGAATTCTGAATGGGATTTCCCAATTATTTATTCAACAAGTATTTTTAACTGCCTATTTGTATGTTAGACCCTGTTCTTGGACATAGGGGTCCTCTCCTGCTCACGTACCACTTATACTGTAGTAGAGAGAAACACTCAATAAATACTATAAACAACAAATATATGCAAATATGTAAACTGTGTAGTACTTAAGAAGGTAATAATTGCAATAACAATTAAAAAGTAGAGAAGAATTTATTACTAAGAGTGCCAGCAGGAAAAAAAAAATGATGCGTTCAGAAATGTGATTAAAAAGAAATTAACAAATGGACTACTACAAAAGAGTTAAGACGGTAATGGAAGCATGTCTGGGCTAGTAATACTGGAAAGCCTTTACCACATCCAGACCTGAAATGGCAAGGGAAGAGAATCATAAAGCAGTATGTGGTGAACACTGTACCCTTGGGAATATGGTTGCCCTACAGAAACAGTAACCTTAATTCATCACTTCCAAACTAGGGCTTAGCGTGGAAGGAGCCACAGGAATAAATATTCTTACCTCTTTCTTCGCTTTTCAAATTTCCTAGGGTGCCACACAATAGCCAACCTCAACATGAAGCCACAGAGAAACTGAACAAGAAATGCAGGCTATAAAGATCAGCCTTCCAGAGCACAAGGCAAGTCAGAGAAGTGTGGAGAATGGAAGAGGAGACCTGACAGGGTTAGACTTATTGAGAGAGTTAGTCATTGTGGCATAAGTAGATTGCAAGTTTAAATTAGTCTAGGTTTATTTTAATATTGAATATGTTGGTCATATTCTAAAGCATGGTCAGTAAAATATTGTACATTAAGTACTATATATTTCATTGTCTACAATAAAATAAACACGAAAAAATGTTTCTGTTAGATAGTAACTTCTGTTTATCAAACAACCTATTTGTACACAAATTTTTTATCATAAGTCATTAACAAGTTGGGTACTTTCTACACTTAAGCACTAGAAGTTAGATCAAAAATTCATATTTTGGGGGGCTGGCCCGTTTGGCACAGCAGTTAAGTTTGCACTGGCGGTTTCAGTGGCCCAGGGTTCACTGGTTTGGATTCCTGGTGAGGACATGGAATTACTTGGCAAGCCATGCTGTGGTAGGTGTCCCACATATAAAAAGTAGAGGAAGATGGGCATGGATGTTAGCTCAGGGCCAGTCTTCCTCAGCAAAAAGAGGAGGATTGGCAGCAGATGTTAGCTCAGGGCTAATCTTCCTCAAAAAAAAAAATTCATATTTTGGGCAAGGTATTAAATACATAGTGATTTTTCTGTCTTTATTTTTTAGTTTATCCTTAATTATCTGGCTCTGTGAAAGCTCTGCTAGCTTCAAAAGATAATATATAGAGCAAGAAATATTGACAAAAATGACTTAAATTATCTGTGACTATGTAAAACCACCATAAAAAAATGTGATTAAAAAAACAGACAATCTTTCTCATTTTCAGGCATTACTACCTTAAATTCAAAAATATTATTTTATTTTGGATCTCAATATACTAATTTAACTGTAATTATGATCAATTAAATACAACATAATTTTGTGATACAATGAAGTACATCTATAAAATTAAACTAAATTTTTGTTCGTATAATATGTTCTACATTTATTCAGTGAATATTGAAATCCTGAGGTAACATATTTAATACCCACTTGTCAAGGATGGTAGAGTGGGAAGATATAATAAGGCTCTTTCTTTGTCGATTGGAATAATTCTCTGAAATCAATATTGAATCTTCTGCTTCCAGAAATATTACACTAGACAGTTAAACATCTCTTTGCACTCGGGCGTTTTAGTTGAGTATTCTGCTACTTTCGGTAGATGATAATACTAATGGATACAACAAATTTGGTCTAATAGTACATAGGTACACAAAAATGGGTAAAGATAAAATACACACAATGATTTAATATGTAAGGGTATGGTAATATAAATGTGCTGAAGATGGTAGTAAAGCCTGATTTTTGAGAAGAAAGAGAATTTTATGTTAAAGTTACCTCAGAGCTGAGTTAGTGAGATAAACTAGAGGAAAACAACAAAACCAACATTTTGGGGAAAGGGAACAAATTGAACAATGCCAGAAAAGTGAAAAACCCATCTCTGTGTAGGGAACCCAACAAATGGTTTAAATGCTGGATATTAATGTAAATAAAAAAAAAGATAAGCCTACAGTGGTAAGCAATGGCAGGATCACAGAGGGCATTTTATGCTCTCTTAAATGGTACAAGTTTTACGCTATGGGACTTAGGAACCACTGAATATTGTTTTCTTTAAATAAGTAACTTTGACCAATTATCTATATTTAAGAGGTAGATGTAAGAAAGAGATGTCAGAAAAGAAAACGAGAAAGCATTTCAGGGAAGTACGAGGAGAATTAGGAGAGCGTAGTTACACAGCAGCCGTTTGAGCAGGGAGTTTCAATAATGATTAATGGAGACAATCATTTTTAAATTTCTTGTGTATCACTTTTTAGTTTTATTTTTCTTGTGTACGTGTATTTTCTAACATGTATTTTGGAATCTACACTGATTACATATTTAAAATTAGATTGCTAGAATCAAAAAGATTAAAAGGAGATCTTTGCAAATAAATAATAGTTCCCTAAGTGCAATGGGCTAGGTATAATGGTTTCCTTTTAGCCCATTTTCACTTACTTGGGATTGAAAATGGCCTGGTATATGCCAAGTGAATGACTTATCTGTCTAATATTATTGGGAGACGTGAGGAGTGCTATCTTTTCTATACATCATTATACAAATGTATCCTAGTTAGTATGCTTATGCTAAACCATGATTTGGTAGTACAGTAGTGTAGATGAAGTTTATTTGAATATATAAATTAATATAGTCTCCACTACATAGAACAAAACGACCTGGCAATAGGGATACTCATGGATTATTTCCAAAAGAAAAAGGAAAGGATAATTCTGCATTTTTAAAAACAAGCTCAGAAATAAGAGAAAACATTTCATGTGGGAAAGAACATCGGACTTAGATTTAGAAATATTTGTGTTCAAATTGTATGTCAAATATTAGCAGTGCAACTTTTAATCTGTCCTGGATGCATATGAAAAATTAACGATTTTCTTTAAATATTCTTGAAGAGAGAGAAAGCCTTAGTCAAGGTGTTTCAAATATTTCCGGCCTGTCTGATGAAGAATCCTTAACTGTAGACATATATTCAGAGAATTACTTTCAACAGGCTTCCAGGTATTTTGTTGACTGGTGAGAACATCTCATTAAGAGATGTATGACTGCACCATGCTATTATCGACTGATGGCTTTAAATATTTGATTTACATAAATGAATTGTACTTATCTCATCTGATACCAAGAAACTGTCTTTATAGTTCAAAAATAGCTTATGTAAGCCCACTGAACATACTCAAGGTTGTTAAGAATAAACCCATTTTACCGATAGGGAAAACAATACTGTCAGATATGAAACCATTCCCCCCAATGTCATACAGCTATTATATACTATTAATGCATTTTTGAATTCAATTCTGCCTAACTTTAAACATGCAATGTTCAAAATTTATCATGACAGCTCCTGGGAGATAGACTACTGGATTTTACGAGGTAAAGAATAGACAGCACAACTAAAGATCATTTTTAAATATTGAGGTTTAAAATCCAATAAACAACTGGATTGACTTCCTGTTAAAGATGGAAAATTAAGCACATGTATTTGCCCCAATTTTCTCCTAAAATTTTACTAAAATGATAGTAAAATGTTTGTATACGGAAATAATACATCTTTTAAAAAATAATAAAAGAAGAATCTATAGGATCACAGTTTTAGAAGTTGAAAATTGCATGGATTAATAGAAACTGATTTAGCAGATTTGAGAATCCTAATACCTGAGCTACAGCATAGGAAGCCCAAAAGTAACATGATTTCCACTGCAGAAGCCATAGAAAATCAGATACTGAGACAAAGCTGCAGGCAAAGACAGCTTGGATGACCAAAGACAATTTCTTCAGAGATGAGAAACATATACTACCATGAAATGGAGTACTCAGAGAACAAAACAGAAGTTGTTTGAATTAAACATCTCATAGGAAAAAACTTTTAAAAATTCATAAATTTTTCGGAAGGTAAAGTTGAAAACCCTCCCTTAAAAAGAAATAAAAACATATAGGAAATAAGAGAGAGAGGATAATTAAATTTGAGAAATACTTCAGGTGTCCAATACTAAACATTAAAAATTCCAGAAATAGAGGCAAAATTAGGTTATGGTGCATGCAAACTGCCTGCCTATTTAAGCTGGAGGATAACGAGTATTTGCAAGCTTGCATGTATTCTACTGTTACCTGATTGCAAGTTTTTCCCAATAACCTCTATTTTATATCTGCATTTCTTGGTGCTATGACTATTTGTCTGTGACCTCTATGCACAATATCACTTTAATGGTTATGCTTTAGAAGCCTCACCATCATCGTTTATTCCTCCCCCTTTTTTATACATAATATTCATTCAGACTTATCAAGTCCTCTGTTTTTATCACCTTCTATATATTTCTCAACTCTATTCTCTTTTCCATCACTTTGACATTTGATTAAGATTTATTCATTTCTTTCCTTAGTGCAGTGGCCTCCAGAAATATATATTTTAATGTGAAATCTTTACAATGAATAGCCATGGATTCTTGTCACTGGGTCACTCTGCAGTGACATTTGATTTTTTGCTGCTATTTTTAACTGCTCGAATTTTTTTTTGGTTTGAGTAAATTTGGTACTCAGAATTGTTTGCTTTCTGCCTCCATCTACAAGAAATGGTAGTGTATGGGGATTTCTTCTCATTAAGAGTTAGTAGAAAAGATTAGATTAAGATTAAGATTTTAAAAATTAAGCTTCAAAGAAGTATTCTATTTATTTTATCACATGAAATTACTTCTACGTGGAGACAAAGCTGGACATCATTGATATGTAATGGAGGCAACAAAAAGCTACATTTGGAAGTTGGAGAAAACAATATTTCAAAAGCAAATGGTGTATTCTATTGTTCTGCAGTGAAGTGTTATCAGCATAAATGCAGAGGTAATTTTCTTCAAGACATAGCAAGTCTGAGGTTTCTTGTTGACTCCTCCTTAGCAAAGATTTGTCTGACTTCAAAAGAGGAGCAACGGGACTGGGCTTTTGAAATCTAGTGGGGAGGGCATGTAGACATGCCCTGTGAGGGATCAAGACCTCAACTGGTAATGAGAAGCAGAGTCTATTTCAAGAAATCCAATACCAAAAATCAAAGATTAGGAGTTCTATTATATTTAAACTTCCAAACTCAAACACAAGGGCTAAAGAATTCATAAGAGAACAAGAGTGAACGATCTTTAATAAATCACCCTGTGACTTTCTCCACCACCAATAACGGTCCTATTACAAAGACTAAATTAAGATCTAGGTTTCACAGCTTATTTTGAAGGGGTTTCCAGGGAGAGAGGGAGAGCCAGTCAATTTTTCTTTTCAAGGCATGACACAGGCAAATACTCCTATGCCAAAAGGTTTGACTATCTTCCTGGATAAAACAGCCCTTGAGGCAAGAAGAATCAAACAAAAATCTGTCTTGAGCTTTGATGAATTTTGATCTTTTAAAGTTTTATTTCTTAAGCTTGAGCAAGGTTTTGTGAAGTTTGCACTGTATTTAGAGTTATTTTACCTACAAGCAATGTATCTTGTGCCTATAAGTGCCACTTTATTTTTAAATTAATTTTAACTGTTTTATTCTCATATTAATCTAATAGAGCATTAAGTTGTGTCATTATTTTCCTGAGTCTAGAATTCCTGTTTTGGATTTTAAGCCACAGACTGTTGCTCCTGTTCACTTCTAATTATATTTCTCCTCTAAATTCTTACATTAGTTTCCAAATATGATAAAACATTCTAATCAGCTAGGGATTATTGTAGGATTATGTAGGATATAGAGGTTCAATATAAATGTTAGTGATCCAAGCTGTTTCAACAAAGACATAAGATCCTCTTTTCTAATTTACATTTTGGGATTGTATAATTGTATTTTTTAGCAATACATTTTTAAGCAGCTTTCCATCTTATTCCCAGGAAGAATGCAAGCACACATACATGCCCTGCCCCCCACCCCCACACATACACATACTCAGTTACAAATTTTTCTAAGCTTACAAGAAGCTAATTTAAAAGTAAGTAATCATTGATAGATACTGTATCTATGACTACTGTACACATAACACTTGCCTAAGAATCCCTTTAACTTAAAGTAATAATGTCAACTAGGAAGCCAATGATTATTTTCCAAACTCATGATTTCCCAAGTTCAAGAGAGAATCTCATTTTTAATTTTTTCATGTCAAACTGGTTTTTGATAAGTATATAGATTTATCAAAATTTTGAAATTTGTAGTTGGAAATTAAAGTTACTACTGGGGTCTTAGCATATTTATTTTCTGCCTACAAATTTCAGAAAAGTGCTATTTATTCCTTAATAATTGATTTCAATACTTTTGCACCTCTTTCTAGTACTCTGACCTTAGCCAAAGTTCTTTCTCTCTCTCGGCTCAATTTCCCCTTCTGTAAAATTAAAAAGTAGAAATTAACTGTCGTTGTCTCCCTCCATCTCTGGTGTCCTAGATTCCATATTCAAATTAATGGTCATCTGATAACATGTCATAGTAATACGCATAAAAGCTATTATTTAGTATGTACTTGAATGTCAGACACTGGGATAAGCACCCTGTATTATCATATTTATTCTTTATAACAACCATTTAACTATTACACAGATTAGCTAGTTCAGGAAAAAAATGTTAAGAAACACATCCAAGAACATATAGAAAATAAGATTTGGAAAACCTGTGTTTGATGCCAAGACCAGGCCCTTTAACATTATCCTATACTGAATTGATCGCTTCTGTTCTATGGACAAATTGTGCTTCAAAATTTAAAGTTACGTATGGGAAATTAATTTTTTCTCCCATTTAACCTCATTATCTTTGGGGTAGAAATATGAGTAAAAAGTGTTTCTTTTTTTTCCCTCTGCCTATATCTAGCATTGCAAGATTCCCAGCCTCCCTTCATAACCCCTAACAAAACTGGAGACAACTGGCTACTGGATGTCTGTAGACATCCAGTAAATCGTCTGGGTTCTGGGCATACTACTTCCTGTTCCCATTGTGTGGCAGGCTGAAAGCCAATTTCTGCCTGGCACTTGGAATCAATCGCTGCATCCATTATAGCAACCTCTTTCTTTAACTTGTTTCGGTGGCATGAGATGCCAAAATGGCCAAGTAGTAAATTTTAGCTTTCAATCCAACGTGAATATTACATTCTTCTGCGGAAATACTTTTCTCAGCCAGACCCAAAGTTTCAGACAGAGAAACGAAAAATTATTTCAGTGGGTCTTTAGGTCTATTAGTGAGAAAGGCCACTCCCACACCTTGATTCCCAGGCCTACGTATTCTGACTATAGGAAAATGAGAACCGTATACAGCAGTCACTGCTTCAACATTTAGGGCATACTGTGTGGAACAGTGCACCAAGCTTTCAGAGCATTGTCTCACAGATGGTCTCATAAAAAAGTGTTAGCAAGTATTTTTCAAAATGATAATGAATTACTTATCCAAATAACTCTAGGCTAGCTCATAAAATTCCCAAGTTACATCTGATTTGGTAGGGCTAGTGCTCTTCGAGCTACCTCATATATTATTGCCATTTGGCATTCATGGCACACATACAGGGTAGCTGTACAATTTTAAGCAAAATATTGTGTGCTTCATGAAGCCATCATGTGGTCATATTCTATTCCAAAGTTCAGTCTGGGTGTGCCACAAATTTTCTGACAAATGTCTCCTCTGAAATGTCAAAGGACAGTCATTGGTGGAATGAGGCAACCATATCATCGCTGTGTCCACTCCCCTCAAACTAACCAGGTTCTATTGCCACTTTCCTTAAAGGAATTCCACCCAATTTATATTTAGTGTACATGAAAAAGCAAATCAAATTCTATTTCAGGTTTGTGGTAGCAATCTGCTACCATCACACATAGACGTTTGTCGTAGCAATGTGTCATCTCCAAAAGCAATAGGTGACTGGCTGTTCAGCAATCTCCACCCTGTGCAAATCAAAGGTACTCTGTCTCAGGTTACCAGGAAAAATAATTACTGCTACATATAGCCCAGAAATTGTGAAACAAATAGCAAATTGTGAACCAAATTTTGAACCTTGCTAACTATCAGTTGAGTGTTCATGGGGAGTCTGTGTCAAATCTTTTCTCCACATTATCTAGATTCAGTCTTTAGGCTGAGCCCATAAATCTTCAGGAGCCCTATTTCCCTTCTGTCAGCATCAGCTGTCCATCAGCAACAGAATGGGCGAAATAGCCAAGAGTATTATTTTCTTCCTCTGGGACACACTCATTGAATAAAGTTACTGCATTCCTTCCATTTCCCAAATGGTTATGACCTACTTTTTGTACCTTCTCCCCACTCACTACAATCTCTTCCTATGTCCACTTATTGCCTGTTTCAACTCATACCCTTCCTCTCTTGGTGGAATTTACTGGCTTACAGAATAGACAGATGCATCAGTTTCATCAGGGTTTCCTCTTCAGCCTAATCTTAGGAAGATGTTGTAGGATGTGATAAGAAAGTAATTGGAGATCTGATCCTGGCACTTAGTAACATGGCCTTATTCAAATTTAATTCTAATTTAACTGCATGGAGAAGTTATAATCCACCCTGATAATCTCCTAGAAATGCATGCATACAGTAAAATTCAGTAGTGTGAATACCACGTCTTGTGGATTGATATCTCTCTCTTTCTAATGGTACATGGATCAAGTGAGATGAAAGAAAAGTTTCGGGAGGTGGAAAAGTTATAAAGTTGTGTTGTGTGGTTCAGCATTCTCCACCCTCTCATTCCCAAATTCTAAAAACATTTCCAGTGGAATCTCTCCTATACTGCCTTTCGGTTGTGAAGTATTAAGTCAATTTAGGCAGCCATTCAAGCCTTATATACCATTTGTTTTAAATTGCAAATATTTTATTGTCCATTTCATTTTCAATGAGATCAATAGGACCAATGTTCTGAGGGTGATGAAGACTGTGATATTTTTATGTGATATTATGCTATCTTGCCTATTTACATGACTTACCTTTGTACACTAGTAATAATAAAGTGCACACTTTGCAGGAAACATGTGCATGTGAGCAAACTGATAGACTATTTGCAACTTCAGTCTTTTAATTATGCTCACTATGGTTGGTCTGTTACAGAATAAGGAAAGCCTAGAACAGAATAGCTGTTAATTCAAGTCAACATCCATTTGTAGCTCCCCCAGGGCTACTAGGAGGATCCAATGTAGTCTATTTGCCAAGTATTAACAAACGCTTTTTCTCGAGAATTATACCTAATGACGGCTTTAGGCAGTTTCTTTCCTGCTGGTAAGCAAGTACACTCAGTTACTCCACATTGGTTACTTCAACATATGGAAGCAAACATATAATCATTTGACCCATCTTTGTATTGCTTAAATCCTCTTATTTCCCACACAGAAACCCCTTTCCAGGGATCTGACTTAGTTGTTTATTCCAATCTACTTTTCATCTGGCTACTAGGTTTTGTTGGTGAGAGTTTTCATGATTCTTCTCAATTTTTCCCCTAAACTTCCGTAGATATTGCCAGAATTGAGTGTATGCTTATGAAAATGCTTTTATTGCATAATCATCTAAGGCCCATTTATATGACCATACTGCCAGCGTATTTATGGCACTAGGATCTGTAAATATCCAAATCCCCTCTGAGGACACAAGCCTGATTATTTCTGTACTACTAAATAGTGGCTCTCAGCTCTAGCGATGGCATGGATTTGCCCTTATGCTCCTCCGGTAGGCATCTTACCTGCTTCCCACAGACTTTTATAGTGTGCAGGATATTTTGCATCCAATTTTCAAACAGCAATACTACCCTCAAGTAAAACAAAAGAAAACAAAAAGTGTGTATCTTGTTTTCCTTTGGCTTGGAAGGCATCATAGAATTAAAATCATATAGTAATGGCTGTGGGAAGATCCTTCAAGAGATTTATCATTAAACATACAGGCAGAGAAGCGTACTGCATACGTATGGGTTGAACTCCCTGAACTCATCTGAATTCCTCACATTGCATCCTTCTGATTACATCATTTTTGCTTATTGGGTCAGATCTGTTGAATGGCTCCTTTTATATCTGTAGGTTTCCCTAGCATTACCAAAGACATGAACAGCCATTTCCAGGCTGAGGATTACCTGAGGTATGTCTACAGTGTAGTCTCAACTAACATCTTGGAGCAAGTTAATAATTGTCTTTTAAAAGGGATCTATTGAGGAACTGCATCAGGCAGTTTTGTCCAATAATCTCTGCCTGTGTCCTAGCTGTAGACACTTCTTGAATCATTCAAGCAATTCAATTAAACCAGTTCAATGGCGCTGCCTGAGCAATAGCAGTTGGTGAATTTTTTTGTTAATTTAAAAAGCTTCAGTGAGGTGTAATTCACATGCAGTAAACCACATATATTGAAAGTGTAAAATACGATTCGTTTTGATATATGTAGACACCTGTGAAACCAACACTGCAATCAATGTAATAACCATGTCAATCATCCTCAAATGTTAACTCATGCCCTTTTGTAAATTCTTCCTCTCCTGTCCATCACTTCTTATTCCACGCAATCACTGATCTGCTTTGTCATGATAGATTAGTGTAAAATATATACAACTTTATATAAATGAAACCATAAGGTGGATATTTATTTATGTCTGTCATCTTTCACCATTCGTAATTATTTAGTGATTCATCCATGTAATATGTATCAAAGGTTCATTACTTTTTATTGCTGACTAGTGTTCCATTAAATGTGTATTTCACAGTTTTGTCCATCTTGCTTGTTTATATATTTTTGTGATTATCAATAAAACTGCTATCAGCACTCATGTCAAGGCTTTTGTGTGAACATAAATTAACACTGCACTGGGAATGGGACTGTTGAGCCATATGATAAGTGTATGTTTAACTTGATAAGAAACTGCTAAACAGTTTTCTAATGTGGAACTATTGTGAACCAGCGGTATTAGAAGAATACATTTCCTCCACATTCTTATAACATTTGGTACAGTCAGTCTTTTCTTTATTTCACCCATTCTAGGAGATGTGTTGTGGTATTACAATGTGGTTTTAATTCCTATTTACCTAATGACATTTCATTGTGTTCGTCATCTTTATATCTTCTTTGGTAAAGTGTGTGTTCAAAAGCTTTGCTAGTTAAAAGTTTTTGTTTATTATTGAGTTTTAGAAATTTTTAATATATTCTGGATAAAAGACATTTATTAGATATAATTTTCAAATATTTTCCCTTTATCTGTGGCTTATGTTTTCACTCCCTTAAGATTTTTAAAGAGCAAAAGATTTTAATTCTGCTGAGGTCTCATTTATCAATTTAATCTTTTATGGATTATACTTTTGATGCTATCTCTGAAAAATATTTAAAATACACGCCTAACCAAGGTCACAGAGGTTTTCTCCCAGAAATTTTAGCATTGTGTTTTACAATTAGGTCTATGTCCCAATTTCAGTTAATTTTTCTTCAATGTTGTGAGATTTGGATTAAAATTTTTTCCACATAGGGATATCCAATTGCTTAGTACCCTTTATTGAAAAAACTATCATTTCTCCTCAGAATTGCCTTTCCACTGTTGTTGGACATGAATTTTCCACTTAGTGTTGGCTTATTTCTGGATTCTCCCTTGTGTTGATTGATCAGATTGTCTGTCATTATGCCAATACCTCTTTATCTAGATTATTGTAGCTTTATAGTGACTTTAGAAAATAGTGTTCTCTTCCATTTCTATCCTTTCTCAAAGTTGTTTTGGCTAGTCTAAGTTTTTTGCATTTCCATATGAATTTTAGACTTTTTACCATAATGGATACTAAATCTTGTCGAACGCTTTCCCTGCATCTATTGAGATGATCATGTGATTTTTAGTCTTCATTTTCTTAATGTGGTGTTTCACATTGATTGATTTCCAGGTGTTGAAGCATCCTTGTGTCCCTGGAATAAATCCCATGTGATCATGGTGCATGATCCTTTTAAGGTATTGTTGTATTTGATTTGTCAATATTTTGTTCAGGATTTTTGCATCTATGTTTATCAGTAATATTGGCGTGTAGTTTTCTTTTTTTTTGAGTTATCCTTGTCTGGTTTTGGTATCAGGGTAATGCTGGCCTCATAAAATGACTTAGGAAGTATCTCCTCTTCTTGTGACTTTTGGAAGAGTTTGAGAAGGATAGGTATTAAGTTTTCTCAGAATGTTTGGTAGAATTCACCAGAGAAGGTGTCTGGTCCTAGAATTTTGGTTTTTGGGAGATTTTTTCATTATTGTTTCAATCTTCTTACTAGTGATCAGTCTGTTCAGATTTTCTATTTCTTCTTGATCCAGTTTGGAAAGTTGTGAGAATTTATCCATTTCTTCTAGGCTATCCAATTTGTTGGTGTATAGCTTTTCATAGTAATCTCTTATAGTCTCCTGTATTTCTGTGGTATGTGTTGTAATTTCTCCTCTTTCATTTCTGATTTTATTTGAGTCTTCTCTTACTTTTTCTTAGGGAATCTACCTAAGGTTTTGTCAATTTTGTTTTTCAGTTTCTACAATGAAAGCTGCTGGGATTTTGATGGAGATTGTGTTGAAACTACAGATCTATCTGGAAGAATTGACATCTTAACAACACTGAGTGTATCAATCAATGAGCATTCTGTAGCTCATCATTTAGTTAGATGTTCTTTAAGTGCAATTAGAAATGTTTTGTAGTTTTTAATGTGTAAGTCTTTTGCATGTTTTGTCAGGTTTACCCTTAAATTTTTCAATAATTGTTGATCCTAATGTAATATTTATTTTAATTTAAAATTACATATAAGTAGTAATACAATTGCTTTTTTGAATGTTTATCTGGAATCTTGTATTTTTGCTGAACCGTTTTATTCATCCTAGGAGTTTTTTACTAGATTGTGTCAGATTTTCTTCAGAGACAATAACATCATCTGTGAATACTTTTCTTTTCTATTTTTGTGAGGAAGATTGGCCTTGAGCTAAGATCTGTTACCAATCTTCCTCTTTTTGCTTGAGAAAGATTGGCCCTGAGCTAACATCTGTGCCAATCTTTCCTCTACTTTTTATGTGGGTCACCACCACAGCATGGCTTGATGAGTGATGTAGGTCTGCGCACAGAGTCCAAACCCAAGAACCCTGGCCACCAAAATGAGTGCACTGAACTTAAACACCAGGCAAGTGAGCCAGCCCCTACTTTTCCTTTTCTAAATACAATACCTTTTTTGTTTTGTCTCAATGAGCTTGTTAGAACCTCCAGTATAATATTGAATTGGTGAGAGTGGAAATTTTGCTTACTCGTGATTTTAGGGGGGAATACTCCGTCTTTCACAATTAAGTATAACATTAGCTGTAGTTTTTCCTTAATTGATCATAATTAAGTTGAGGAAATTTCTTTTTCCTTGTTTGCTGAGAGTTTTTCTAGGCAGATATATTTAAGTTTGTTGAAAGCTTTTTGTCTATTGTGGTGATTATATGTTTTTACTTTGTAATTTGTAATTTTGTACATTTGTAAATTGTACAAATTTGTATTCTGTTGCTCTTTTTTTTGATTAGGCTGGTTAATCGTTTATCAATTTTATTGTCTTCCAAACAATCAACCTTTGGTTTCACTGATTTTCTCTGTAGGTTTTATCTTTTATATTACACTGATTTCCATCCCGGTCTTTATTATTCCCTTATTTCTACTTGCTTGGTGTTTCATTTGCTCTGTGTTTTCCAGTGTCTTAAAGTAGAAGCTGTGGCCACTGATTGAATCACAGCTTTCTTCTATTCTAACATGATTTATTTATCCAGTAAATTCCTCCCAAAGTGATATATGGCATCTCACATATTCCAACATGGTGAGATTTTATTTTTAATCAGTATAAAATGTTTGCTAAATTATTTTTTCATTTCTTCCTTGATCTACAGGTTATTAGAAATTTGTTATTTAGTTAGCTAAGTTTTGAGACTTTTTTCTCAGATATCATGTTGTTATCAATTTTACTTTAATTTTATTGTGATCAGAGAATAAAATTTGTATGACTTGATTCTTTTAAAAATTACTGAAACTATTTTTAGGGACAAGAACATGGTCTATCATGGGAAATATTTTGTGTGCATTTGAAGTGAATGTGTGTTCTGCTATTTCTTGCTCTGTCCTTATGTCTGAATTAGATCAAGTTAGTGTATTTCAGATGTTCCATACCATTACTGATTTTTTTCTACCTATTTTTATCAATTACTAAGAAAGGAACATAAAAATCACTGAATATAATTGTGGATTTGTCTATTTTCATGTTCAGTTTTGATCAGTTTTTGCTTTCTTTATTTTGAATTTATGTTATTAGATGGAAAGGCTTTTAGGATTCTTATGTTCTCTTGAGGAATTGATTCCTTTCCTATTATGAAATGACATTCTTTATCACTGGTAATACCCTTTGCTCTGAAACCAGATTTGATTTTCTGTGTTGTTTTTCTGTTCTCAATATCATTGACTCCTACTCTACTCTTTATTATTTTCTTACTTCTGCTTGCTTTGGGTTTAATTTACTCTTCTTTCTCTAGTTTCTTAAGGGAAAAGCACAGGGTACTTTTGTCGATATTTCCTGTTTCCTAATATAAGCATTTCTTGCTGTAAATTTCCCTCTAAGTATTGCTTTAGCTACACTGCACAATTTTGATGTATTTTCATTTTGAGTTAGTTCAGAATATACACCATTTCCTTTGACACTTCCTCTGTGACCTATGGTTTCCTTAGAAACATGGTGTTTAATTTCCTAGTTATTATGAGTTTGTTTCAACGTGTCTTCCTGAAGTTGATTTCTAATTTATTTTATTTTTGCATAATTTTATTTTTGATTATTTTCAATATGTTAATATTTGTTTTATGGCCAGTGTGTGCTCTATCTTGGTGATTGTTCCATGTTCAAATAAGAATAATGTGTGTTCTGCTGTTGAGTGGAATGTTTTCTTGTATCAATTAGGTCAAGTTAGTTGACAGTGCAGTTCATGTTATTTATATTGATTTTCTGCCTTTTTACTCAATTAGTTATTGAGAAAAGAGTGTCACTTTTCAAAAGATAATTGTGGATTTGTCCATTTCTACTTTCAGATTTATCAGTTTTTGTCTCATGAATGTTGGAGCTCTGCTTTTAGGCACATAAATATTTGTGGTTGTTATGGTTGTGGTGTCTGGAGAATTGACCCCTTTTATCACTATACAATGCTTCTCTTTATCCATGGTAATATTTACTGTTCTGAGACCCATTTTGTCAGCAATTATTACAGCTTCTCCGACTCCCTTTTGCTTAGAGTTTGCACAATATACTGTTCTCATTCCTTTTACTTTTAAATTATCTGTCATATTTAAAATAGGTTCTTATAGATCACAAATTTTGGGGTTTTCTTTCTTGTTGCACCTGACAATCTGTCTCTTAACTTGTAGTTTTAAATCCTTCACATTTAATGTGATTATTAATATTGTTGGATTAAAAAATCTATCACCTTACTAACTGTTTTATATTTTGTTCATAGATACATTATTTTCTTATTCTTTTACTGTTTTTGCCTTCTCTGAGTTTAATTGGATATTTAAAAAATTCTATTTTATCTTCTCTATTAACTTAAAATGGATAAAAAATAGTGATTGCAATACACATTTTTAAATATCTAAGTCCATTTAATGTAATGTTACAAAGTTTCAAATAGGGTATAAGGATTATATAACAGCAAATTACCAATTCCTCACTCTCACTCCTTGAATCATACATTTCATTTTTCATATGCTATAAACATGCAATAAATTTACTAAACACTCAGTTATCTTTTAGAACATTAAAATGAGAAAAATACTTTATTTTATCTTATTTATTTCATTTTTGGCACTTTTATTCCTTTGTAGATCTTAATTTCTGACATATCTTATTCCTCTGTCTGAAGAACATCCTTTAAATTTTGCTATAGCCTAGCTTTGCTGGACATGTATCCCCTTACTTTTTGTTTGTCTTAGAAATTCTTAATTTCTTCTTCACTTTGAAAAATGCTTTTACTTGGCATAGAATTCTGGTTTGAAAAGATTTTTTTCCTTCTTTCAACACTTTAAAGATCACCTTTTTATCTCTATGTTTTCTTATGAAATGTGTGCTATAATTATTGTCCTTGTTTTTCTGTAAGTGAACTGTCTTTGTTCTCTGGCTGCCTCCAAGATATTGCCTTTTTCTTTGTTTTCAACAATTTTAATATTATATGCCTAGATTTTTTTTCTTTTTTTGGTGGAAGAGGAAGGGAGTAGCGGAGGCATTTATGCTTCTTGGTGTATATCTGGGATTTGGTGCTTATCACTAATTTTTGGAAATTCTCAACAAGTATTTCTTAAAATATTTATTGTCCTATTTTAGCTTTCTTTTTGACTTGAAATTTCAATGACATCTATGTTTATATTAAGCCCATTGAAATTGTACAGCTCTTGTATGCTCAGTTGTGTTATCTTCATTATTTTTCTTTCTGGATTACAGTTTGGATAATGTCTGTAGATCTATATTCAAATTCACTGATTCTTCACTTGGTTATTAAGATTCTACAAATGAGCCCTTCAAAGACATGCTTGATCCCTGTTACTATATTTTTCATTTCTAGAATTTTTGTTTCATTTGCTCTCATGATTTTCATCTCAGCTAAAATTACCTTTCTGATCCTTCATGTTGTTTATCTTTTCTATAGAGCCTTTGGCCTATTAGAGTTATTTTGAATTCTGAGTCTGACAGTTACAGCATCTTTTTCACATATGGAAGGGGTGTGGTTCTGATAGTTGCTTTTGTCTCTTCAAAGACTGTTTGTGTCTTGCCTTTTTGTATATCTTATTTTTTGTTTTTGCTGTTGAAAGCTAAATATGTTTTTAGAACAGTGAATACTAATCTAAGTACTTTTATGCTTGAGGTCTAGCACACTTTTCCTTCTCCCAGCCCTCTGGGAGGCATTGGTAAATCTTGTTAGGGAGTTTGAAGCTTGTTGTTACTAGGGTTACTTTACTACCAAGGCTTCTAATTCCTCTGGTGACTGTTTGTGTTTATGGTGTGGGCTAGTTTGCCAGAGAGGTTTTCTCAATGTCTCCTCCTCACTTGCCTTTGGGTCTCCCTAATTATCTCTGCATCTTTTCTTTGCACTTTTTCCAACAAAATATCTGTGCCTTGGAGCATTCCCTGATGCATCTTTCCCACTGTTAGTTTTACTTTATGCTTGTTACCATGGTGATGTGGGGTAGGGGAAAGCAGCATTCCCTGATACTGTGATTAAGGCTCAATGTTATAGGCAAGGACCATATCCCTGGGTCTCTGGGGTCTGTACTCCATAAGTATTTCTAGTGTCTTCCAGAAGTAGCTCTGGGCCTAACAGTATTCTTGGCCCTCCTCCACTGGTAAACATTTTTTTTTTCTATTTCTTATCTCTAATGGTTGTGGGTCTGTACTGGTTCCCTCAGGATAGAGATTTCATTGCTTCTCCACCTGCAGATTAAGACCTTTTTAGGTGAGAGAGATCAGGGAAATGGGCTTGAGTGGATTTTCTACAGTGGCTGCCATTCCTTTCTCTCAGCCTGCAATAATTTTCCACAAGTTCATTCAGTCTACAGTTTCTGCTTCCCGGAAACGAAGGGTTTTGTTCACTAGAAGAGATGAGAGAAATGGTTCTTGATGGAGTTCAGGGGTGGTTGCCATTTTTCCCCACCAAGAACCAGGACGGTAACTTTCCTCTCTCAGGACGTCTGGGGGGTCATGAAGGAAAATCCTGCATGCAGTTGTGAATCCCGTTATGTCTGCAGCTCCAGGGGCTTGACATTCTCATGCTAGACTGTGCAATTTATTAAAAATGCATAGTGAATATTCTTATTGGTTTATATGGATGAGTCAACCTCCTCTACCCCCTCACCACGTCCCTATCCCTTTACCCCTCCCATCTTCCCATCCACCTTCCACCCAAGCAAATCAAATTTTGGGTCTTTTTTTTTCCCTTCAAGCACCTCTTTCTCCATATTTCAGGTTAGTTGTTTGACCCGATACCTTTTTTCTCTAATAGACAATCATTAATTTACAGTTTGCTCAGATTTTTTTATTTTTTTAATGTGTAGGAACATTCTTTCCAGCTTTCTAAGTCTCCAATCTAAAACTGCAAGTTCCTTTCTAAATTCTTTTTTTGGAACTAATTTTAATTTATGTTTAATTTTCTTAGCTTTTATCATTTCTATGTCCATCCATCTGTATTTCTTATTACATTTGCCTCAGAATCAATTCTTCATTGAAATTTCCATATTTTTATGTTTTGTTTTATTCTCGTGTTTCTTATAGCATATCTTCTCATATTTAACGTTCACATATCTTTCCTGAATCTTTTAATTTGTGTGTGTTTTTCTTACATAATTTCAATTATTTTTTTAAGTATTTCAATTCTTGATTAAATGCTTCAACCCTCTCTTTCCTACTTGGTGCCAATATTTTTCTTGCAAATTTTTCCTCTTGTTCAATGGGTTTCTGCTCTTTACTTCCTCTCTTATTTGTAAAATCTATTTATTATTCCATTCCAGTTTTTTAATTTCCTTTTTATTCACCTTTAAATGAACTATTTTTTTCAGGACATGATATTTACAAGAAATTTCTGACACAAGTGGCTACAGGTAAGTAGCAGCATACCTTTTCAGACAAGCTAATTTGCACAACCTAAACCTTCTCTTTTTCTCTATTGGCATAAATATTCCTCGTCATGCAAATATATCTCATCTTCTTTTTTGAACCAGGCAAGATCCAGGGAACCTATAACTGTCAACCCTTCTAAGCTCAATTCCTGATCCCATTGTTGCAAATAAAAAATAATTGTATTGTTTTTGAACTCCTGTTGCCTTCGCTGAGATCCAGTCATGGGCCCTCTCAATATCCTGTGTGCTTCTACTTCTCACTTTCTTGTCTGTGGTTTCTACTTGATCACAGATGCTTTGGGAAACTCCTCTATCATGTATTTTGAAGTGTATAAAATATTTTTGTCTCCAAATAGGTACTTAAATGTTTATTGATATATGCATGCAAATGTATGCATATATTTATTTTTCCATGACAAAACAAAAAAGATTTACATGTTTTTATACATCCAGTAACTACAAATGCTCTGATTTAGACACATGCTGCATCATAGACTTACAGGCAGGCTTTTCCATTAACAATAAATGCATCGCATATTTGGGATGACCTTATACACCCTTGTAATATGGAGGTGACATTATCTTTGTGGGAGAGATTACATATGGATCATTATACATGCCAATGTATAGATTTTTATGATATATTTAACATCACATAGCTAAATGATGAAAAATAACTATTTTAATGTAGATAAGATGCATTTAAAATGTTTGAATTTAGATAGCAGATAAAGGGAAAATAATCACTTCAATGCTATCATATTTCTGTTAGTAAATATTTCTTATTGTGCTTATATTTCATGAACTTCTAATGTTAAACAACTTGAAAATCTTTATGAAGAATCAGTAGTGAAATATTGCTATCTTGGGTTGTGAGTAATGTATTTATCCCCATTTTATTTACAGGAAACTTTCAGGATGTGATCTTGTTTTTTTCAGGTTGCTTCAGATTAAAAATTGGCTCATGGGTTTAAGTTTTTATGCATATTTTATTTACAAATTATTTAAATTCATATGTCTGACTTTGATTTAGAGATCAATAAAGTGAAACCTCACGATTTTTGTTGATTTTTAATATTCTATAGATAGGGCCTCATTTGTGGAAAACACAATTTTGTAAGTATTTAGTTTTTAATGTTAGTATATTGAAGTAAAAGTGCCTGTGAAATCTGTTCATACTTTTAAACATCAAAATTTATTGCTGAGCATATGCAGTGGGTAATTTTATTTTTTTCTCTCAGATCAGCATTGGCAGCATATTAGAGTCTTGTAATGGCATAATTAACCAGATTATTTTCTCTACTACATATTTTGACTATTCCTAAATATACTAACCTCAAATAATGTATTTAAATATATGGACATGAGGATATATTAAGTGCATTTTTCAAAAAGACTTAGTCCAACAGCGTAAATCCTATGTGTTAAAAATCAAACACATCCCTATATCATATATAATATGATTTTTAAAAAGCAGAATATATTGTATTTATATGTAGATGTACTTTCTTCTACAGTGTTATAGAAGCCATATATATGTGTGATTATTTACAGCCATGTTTTCTGAGAGACTCACGTTTGTATTGGCAGAAAAAAATCACAATTGTTTCCTTTCCTTACAATTTGGAATGACTCTCCTGTAAATATTTTCTCCACTATATCATATTCTTGGCTTTTCTTTACCCTTTATGACTGCTCCAGGTGGGTCTTTGGCTTTAGCTGGAAATAGATGGAGTGCAGTACTCTCCAGCAGCCAGTCCAGTCCTTGGAGGGGAAAAACTTCATAAATTGAGGCCATCACTGGCTTGCTACCTCAAGGATTACCCCAAGGATGTCATAGCATCTATATTAAACACAACGTGTAAAGAAAGTAACAATATAATGAAATTTTATTTCTATTTTAAGCCATTTATTTTAAAATCTAGTAGAAAATTATATTGATTATATTTCAGTGTTAGGCTTGTTTATTATGTAAATAAAGAAAAACAAAATGATGTTTCTTTATATTATGGAGGTTTGTTGTAATGAAACATGGGTATGTACTGATATAATGAAACATGGGGTAAGCATGAGGATATATCTGAGTCATAGGGAAACGTGTTTGACCACTGAGATAGCCAGTCACCAAACTTCCCCCACTTCTTGATGGCAGTGAATCTAGAACTGGCCCTACTCTTTCAGTTCCCCCTGAGAATCATCCATAGGAACCAACATCTTCTAAGAAGACCCCTGTTCCCCTAATTGCATTGCTCCTAAAGTTCCCCTGGGTACTTTCTCCTCTATTTCAGCATGTCAAATAAACCTAATTTTTTACTTTATTTAGATAAAAGTGTGTTTTTTGATTGTCTTTATTGGTGAGCTTTGACAATCTTGCAGCTTCCACTGAGATTTTGTTGAGACCCTTGTTGCCACAGACTAATACCCTTAACTTAGAAGTAATGTGCTCACCTTGTGTCTAAACTTCCTAGAGGTGAACTTGCTCATGATACTAACTAAGGGAAGTTAATTCTGAATCTGTGCTCCAAATATTTCATTGAGCTGTTCAACATTCTTTTTTGTTTCCTCCCTAAGAAGGAAGGACACAGGACTCTTTGCTTATCTGATCTGTTTGTACTCATTTTTCTTGACAAAGGACTGACAAATCATTGATTGGCTATTAACCATCTTCTCTTTATTTATTTATTTGTCTTTGGTATTGCCATGTTTATTAGAGGAAGTTCAAGACCACTATAGGTCTGATAAATGTCTTTCCAACTAAACTGGAAGAATAAAAGCTCTCCTTAGACTTTTTTTTAAGACAAGCTTTGCCTTGAGTCATTAATCAACACATTATCAACACTTTGCTCAATCTTGTTTATATGTACAAGGTTGGCTTTTACAGATATTTTCTCTGCACAAATTCCACCTGCCAGGGGAACTGCTGATTTCTCAGGTCAACAGTCAGAGCAGCTTGACCTTAGGTTGAGGATCAAAGATATGCCCAAGAGATACTTTTTCTTTTGACTGATTGTCGGCCTGCCTTGAATGGATTGTCTGCTGGTAAATTTGTTACCTCCTGGCACTTGCTTTTCTATTATCCTTCTTGTATTCATCTTTCTAAAGGGCATGACTGTGCCAAGGACAATTTAAAATTGCAGTACTCACTTTGGAGAACTTTTGATACAACCGAAATTGTGTATTTGAGATGTACTTTGGAACAAAATGTGAAAAAACAAAAGACAAAAAAAATCGCAAAGAAATGATGTCTTATTTACTGTAAAAAATGTCTTATTTAATGTAAAAGAGAGATGACTTTTTTTTCATAGAGAAGACCTTCCTCTTTCTTTTTCTGTACTGTGAAAATTAATAAGTATCAACTTTTAATCTTGAAATCTTGATGGAATTGTGAAGGACCCAAATTATTGTTTAAACCAGCTATAGTGACAATCTCTCTCTCAGCAAAATTAATTTGCTTCATAGATGCCTTCTTCTCATCTTGCAAAGGGAACACAATTAGCCTCTCATACTGAACTTTAACTCTCTTCGTGTCTGTCTATAGTTGGCTCACTCTAATTTCCTTTTTTTTTCTTCTTCTCTCTCTTGTTCCCCCATCACTTAGGAAATTAATTCATCATAAAAATGTACACATTCTAAGAATATCTGCTGTAGACAAATACATCTAATACAAAAGGGGCTAAATTATAGGATAACATTTTCTACAATCTAATTGTGATGTGATATTTTATAATAGGCTTTTACAAACAATTTTGATATGTTAAAGGTTTACATATGTATGAAATTAGAGAATTTAAGACTTAATAATAGAAAAAAGAAACACCTCTTTATTCTTTAATTTTGTTGGTTCTTCTAAAGAAGAAGTTGTACAAAAGAAAAATAGTTAAGCTGCTATATTGTTGGCCTTGTTAATTACATTGCATAGTAAAAGGGAAAGCAGGACACTCTCCATTTTAAAATATGATCTAAATATTTTTTTAAAATTTGATTTTTAAATATCGGGGTTTCTAAATTATATTAGAAAAAAGTTAATGTAATATTTCTATCAGAATGAATGTTTGGTTTACCTGATTTAAACTGATTTAAATGGTTTTAAGAAAAGATTTATGACTCCTACTTGATTTTACCAAATCATAAAAATATTTTATTTGTATAGTCCAAGACCACAGAGGCAGCCCAGTGCGTCATGGTTAAGTTTAAGAGCTATGCTTTGGTGGCCAGGGGTTCGCCAGTTCAGATCCTGGGTGTGGACCTACACAAGGCTCACCAAGTTGTGCTGTGGCGGCATCCCACATAGAAGAACAAGAAGGACTTACAACTAGGATTTACAATTATGTACTGGGGCTCTGGAGAGAGAAAAAAAAGGACTACAATATGTTAGTTTGCACAAGATTAAATTTTATTTTCCTGTGAATTAACTTTCTAAATTTCTTACACTGGTTTTAAGGATCAGGAATAAAATAACTGATTCTACAAATTATTTAAGATGGCAAAAACATAAAATTGTGTCTGTTCAAAGAAATTTTAATACTGAAAGTCCTTTACAGGAGTTTAATCTTCTGAGATTCTTTCAATCTTACAAATTACAAAGACTTAATGTGAACTTTGTATTGCAATTTCCAGATCTTTTATTAGCTTTAAGATTTTAAAGTAATATAATTAATAGATAATAATATTGTATCTCTGTACAACATAATTTTAGCATACTGTACTGTTTTGAATGCATCATAGAGTAGCCACCAGTTAAAAGGTTAAAGAAGGACACATAAGTGTCTTTGACTTACAGTAACGTCACTGTTCTATTTGTTTTTAAAACATGTAAGATATGTGTAAGAATACAGTAGATGTTTATGCAAGATCATAGACATATTTCTGTTTATTAAGGAAATATTTTGTCTTTAAAGGTAAAAGTTTCGATTCATGCCAGAATAAAAAATAACATGAATTTGAAGATATACACTAAATAAATTTTATTATCCTTCTGTATAACATATACAAGTAATGAGCTTGACAGAGGCAAAGAAATATTTTAAAAAGACACAATTGGTTAAATGTGTTGGTGTTCATAAGAAAGAAACACATAAGGATCTTTTATTGCAAATTTTCACTTAGGTAATATAAGAGAAGAATAAAACTAAGCTTTTAATTTTCTTTTTTTAAAATGATCAAATATTCTGTGCCCAGCCATCCTTTTATCACCAAAATGTTCTGTTGTTTTGTTGTGCTTTTGATGTAATCTTAAAGCATTTTAAATAAAATTCATTGTTTAAGAAAAATATTATTTGAAATATGATATTTATTGCTGAGCTGAATAAATGTTATCTCTAACTTTCCTTTATAAACTTATGACTTATGTTCTTATCTTTTCTTCTCTGAAAACTTTTATTGATTTTTGTCTTTCCCTAACTCAAGCTTCAGATTCAAGATAAAAAATCTATTAGAATAACTTTTGCAGCAAAACTATATTTGGGTTACCTAAACAGCAATTGAGTAACATGAGGATTTGATCTTTCACATTATATAAGTAAGACTATAAAGGATAATTTTGTTTGTAAATCTCTAAATTTTAATGAACTTAAAATATTTTGAGAGCTCTTTTGTTTACCAAACTTTAGAGTCCAAAACAAAACATCTGACAAATCAAAGGAGAAATTCAGCCTATCTAGGTTAATCATTTAAAAAATATGTATTAATATAGAAATGCTTCAATAATAGTGTACTTCTCAGCTTAAAACAGCATACCCACATTCATTCCCAGAAGGACACGAGCATTGGCAACAAATTAATTAGAAAGAAATTAAGACTTTGTCTCTAGATTTCCATACTTTGTAAATTTGTGATATTCATAATATACTTATGAATTAAAGTCTTAGATATTTGTTAACGCCCTTCACTGTTCATATTATATTCCTATTCTCAGAATAATTAATGAAAAAATATATTTATTGTATGTTCAAACACAAGGGAAGATTCTCCTATCTTCTATTGTGGTTACTATAAAAAAAATCCAGAATTATCCAGTGTTATCCCCCAATGCAGACTGTCTTCCCTTGCCAGGGAAGCACTATATGATCCTAAATTAGTGGACTGGCATATTTTGGTAGCATCCTCAGAAAAGCACTGCACTTGATCTCACAGAAGGAAAACTTCAAGGGATTGATTTTTGAATGCTTATTTCATGCTAAAACAATAATGTTACTGACCCTGATATGAGTTTCCCTGCATTAAACCCAGCATAGATGGGGTTAAAACCAAAACACTCATTCCCAGCTTACTCCCTGGCTTCCTGGCTCCAGAATCCGCTATCCTCCATTGAGACAGCCACCATCAAGGACAAGCACCTGGATTCGCTATCTCCTCCCTGCAAAGAGATACAGGCTGGTGGGAAAGCTGCTGACCAGCAAGGTCATGGGCTCCCTCCTCACTGCAAGTAGTCTCAAGGCCAAACACAGGCTGGTGGGAAAGCTCTGATCAGCAAGGCCATATGCTCCCCCTCCACTACCTAAAACCCCAAATAAAAACCCTTACTTTTAGCTTTTCGGGGAGCTTGGGATTTAAGCATTCACTGCCCTCTCTCCTTGCTCAGCACTGTGCAATAATAAATTCCTACTTTCTTCCACTACCCCCAGTGTCAGAGATTGGCTAGCTGCACAACGGGTGCGCGAACTCGCTTCAGGTTCGGTATCAATGATGCCTGGTACCCAGCAATAAAAATTAGAAATGTTACAATTTTGGAAACTAGAACAAAGAATCCATAAGAATCCTTCAAAGACAGACTATCTTAGGAGGCAGACTTCTAACCCAAGACCTTTTAGTTAAACAGATGACAATCAGATGTAGAAAGCTTCCACCCAAGACAATAGAAGAATTACTTCTCTGAGAACTACCCCACCTGTTTTGTTCTAGCTTTATTTTTAGTCATCTGTACTGTGGTGATTGTCCTAACCTCCCCTAACATGTCTACAGCCTCAAAGGGAATGTCATTTTCCTCTTACAGGTAGTTGCTGAATTGATCACCTCCCCGACATGATCTCATTGACACAGTATTAATAGGAGTTCCCTTAAGTACTACAGAACATAGATGGCCTTCCATTAGTCCTTCCTGATACTGATTTTTCTCACCTTAAAGGAAAAAAAAAATTGAACCTTTAGTTTTTAAAAAAAAGAACCTTGACTCTAAGACAACAAAATAGTTCCATCAAAATCTTCACACTGTTGTTGGAACCAAGTTCATCAGGAATGAAAACAGGTATTGCTGCTATCCTGCAGCAGTCAGTCAGTTTCCCTCTGACTCTCCAGCCTGCTTGCAGGAATTATTCAGTCCAGCACAGAGAAGCTTTCTACCTCAAGGGGCCAAGAATCAGTAGGAATCAGGATGGAAATTCAGAAGCAGTTTGCTTTAATATGGCAAAAAGAGACTACCTTTACTTTCTTGCCCAGAGCTATGCGAACTCTCCTGTACTTTGTCTTAATATTGTCTGTAGGGACCTTCATCATGTTGAAATACTACAGGTCTATAATGTTGATGTATTTTATTGCTGACATTGTACTTTTACTACTGAGCAGAAAGTAGAAGCATCCTGTATTCCTTGATAAGACATATATGTGCCAGAGAAAGTAAGATAAATCTTGTGAATGTTGGAAGGCCAGTTTTGGGTGTGCAAAGATATTCCTTTTGAAGAGAGAGACAAAACATTGCACATTACACTGCTCACCATGAAAACAGAACAAAAAGTACATGGTGGTCTGCTAGGATTTCAGGGGTAACATATATCACATTTGCGTTAACCTTTTTACTGGTAACTCTTAGGGCTGCCAGTTTCAAATCGTGTCTAGAGCACGAAATGGCTTTGCATCACTAGCTCTGGTGCAATCTTCTCTGTAACTTTGATGTTATGACCTAGCAGACCAACAGAATCAAAAGTGGCTCTGGCAGACAGAGATGATGTACAGATCATCAAGGAAGCCCCACTGTGTTTGGGAATCTCAGCTTAGACTACTAAGATTTTGGAGAAATCTATGCCATTCTCTGGTGAAAATGATTGAAAAGTAGTTCTGCGATTGCTGCTGGATGCTGGTAGAGATTGAAACCTTGGCCATGTGACCACTTACCCACAATATTGCACTTGCACAGAATCATTCCATTATAAAAGGGAAGCAGTATTTTCGAGACTAGGCCAAGTTGCACGGAATCTTTATAAAATGTGATCTTACACTTTTTCTGCTTCTCCCTTAATCCTCGACTATTACTTTTTGGTGGATTTGCTGTGATTGTTTAATAAAGGAAAAAGTGCAGGTTGAGCCATGGTCTGCAGGATGGGCCACAATCAGTCAAGATGAAAGGCTTCTGTACTAAAATGACTATGGGTAGTAGCTAAGGGGCTGGCATGCTACTCAGGCACCTGGGAAGAGCAACCCTGGAATAAACAGTGACAAGATTATGTGGGCAAGACTTCCAGAATGTGCAGAGTATGAAGATTTTCACATCCTCTATAAATGCCCACCAGAGAGCATCGATGGAGAAAAACGTTCTTAATGTTTAGATGGATAAGATGGTCTGTCCTAGGAATGTTGATCAGTCTTTTTCTCAGCTATCTTTGTGTTTGCTCACTGAGAACATATATAAAGTCACCATGGTGAAAGTGATGGTGGCTAAGCATAGGTTCAACCACCCGTTTTTCCTCAAATCATGGCTAATCTGGCTATTCCTGTCAATAAATGCTAATATGGTACTATTCCTGGTGAGTCAGATAGGTATCCAGTGGCAGATAAATTTAATAATACTGCTCCTCTAATGGAGCAGGCAAACTTTTGTCCCCATAGAATTAGCCATATATTCCAGATAAGGATTTGCATTCCCTAACCAGAGTACTCTGCCAGCTCCATTTAATGAATTTATAGAATGCCTCATTCAGCAGTGTGGCATTGTACACAACATTGCCTCTGTCCAAAGGACAGAGATGACTCTACTAGGCAAGACAAACTGTCGCTAGGCTATTTTGTGTCCCTCACGCCATTGAACAAACAATGGGGAAAGGTGGTCATTAAACTGTTTTGAAAGATAAATGCCGATTACAAGTGGCAATTTGGGCTGCTGCCGCACAATGATGGTAAAGAGTACTATATTTGGAGCTAAGAGGATTAATTGATGTGCTTTTATTAGTAATATCTTTCTCAAATCTACTGGTGAATAGAAAATTGTAGTAACCCAGACTGGGTCGAAGGACTCAGATTCTGAAGTATTTAAGACTTGGACAAAAAGACCTGTGCAGGTGATAGGCTACAGAAAGTAAAGGGAACAGAAGATGGGCAGTGAAAGAAGAAAGCCATGATAACTCTTTTCAAGCTCAAGACCAGTACTGAGGTGGTTAACTGTCTTTGTCTTTTTTGAACCAGTTTTTCCCCTCTTCTTTTCCCCTATTAATTATATGAAGAATATCAGGGATGGCTAATATTTTGGATTTAGGTAGGTATTAGTGGGTTGACCTTACCCCACAATTATATGATGGAAAATGGAATTTGGCAGGGGGGAACAAGTGGGTGAGGGGCAACATCAATGACCTGTGACAAATATCTTCTATTTATCCTTCTTACCCCTGCTCTCTACTTTAAGAGGTTGGCTTGTGTGGGTTACAAAAATTTCACCTGTGTCTTCTGGCTTCCAGTTGAGTTGGGCCAATGGGAAATCTGTACGAAATAAAAGGAAGGGAGGGAGGTAAGATCAGGGAATCTATTCCCCTGGTTCCTTTCCTGTGAGATCAGCGTGGACTTGCCTCTTTCTTTGGCACAAATTCATTGATTCTCTCAAGGAGTTCTAATCAGAACTCACTCTTTCTGAATCTGATAATCACTCCCTCCACTTACACCTTCAGGCCTGGGCTGAAAAGGGCTCAGCTTCTCTTAGCCCTGGGTTACTCTATCAAACCATCTGTCCCTTCCTTACCTTTCCAAAACACTCTTTGTAAAGAAACCCTCCTTTCAGTTTCAGAATTTGAGTGTTCCATAGATTTTCAGATGGAACATAGGTTGAAATTGTGGCCTACTTTAAAACACAATATTAAGTTATTGCATTGATAAGCTAGTTTTAAAAATATATTTATGAAATTAGAGACAATAATTTAAATACTCCATAAAGACCTGATATTTTAAAATGTTCCCCAAAGGCCACAGGGTCCAACAAAATAGGACATATTTCTTTTGAGATATGCTGTAGAAATGACAGAGGAAAGTCTAACCAGGGAGATTTGCTAAGAAAGAGAAAGAAGAATGATAGTAAACATAGGGACAGAGAATTTAGAAATGGACTTTTGTGAGGGGAAGAGCTTACTCTGTAAGGAAAAGACAAAGCAGCGTGTGGTACTCACGGCATATCACAATCAGAGGAGGGAAGAATAAATTGTATACATGTAAAGTAAGAATAATGTAAACTGTTAATTCACCTGTAATGCATATATTTGGGTGAAATTGATTTTTTACACAATGTTAAAAACAAATAAAGAGGCCCAGCCCTGGTGGTCTAGTGGTTAAGGTCGGGGCACTCCACTTTGGCAGCCCAGGTTCAGTTCCTTGGTGCAGACCTACACCACTCGTCCCTCAGTGGCCATGCTGTGACAGCAGCTCACATACAAAAAGAGGAAGATCAGTAACTGATGTTAGCTCAGGGGGACTCTTCCTTAGCAATAATAACAAGAAGAAGAAGAAGAAGAAAACAAATAAAGAGATTACATAAGAGTTGTTGAAATTAGATAGATTTATGCTTTAATGTATATCCATAAAAAAAGATAGGAACAAATTTGAAAAGCTCATGGTCATTATTTAAAATTCTCATCTCTTGGTAGAAATATATGAATAATTAGGCTGATAATAAAATTTAAGAAAAGATGATGCAACTATAACTGCAGGTAAATGGTTACTCTTTGAGTAACAGTCAATGACTAGGTAACAAAGAAAATCCTCAAGTGATTACAAAAAGCTGAAGCTGCTGGCAAGGGAGTTTAAGGTAGAAGATTAGGAGTGTGACCAAAATGCAGGTACTTTTGCGATAGCCCATGAGCTGACAATCTCAGGGAATTGCTAAGGGCTGATATCTGCTAATATCCTAAATTTATCTTAGCAAAGAGTCTTCTGTCAGGATTAAGAAGCAATAAGTAACATTTATATTGATTATCACATTATAGAATATTTCTCACATATCATTTTATTTAACCTTACGCCATCTGTGATGTAGGTATTAGGTTTCAGTTATTATATTATCCCCTTTTTACAAATGTGGGAACCAAGGATAAAGGTTAAATGAGTTACCGAAATATATCTGGCAAATAGGTAATCGAGCTGAAGCTAGAATTCAGGTCCTGAGAAACCAGCTTTTAGGTTGTTTTTCACATTACCATGCTTTTCCATATAAAGTTTGTGTTTTTCAGAAGCAAAACTGGAATTGGATAGAGAATAAATCTGGCTTTGGATTATGTTTTAAAGATATCCTTTAATCACACTAAAACCCTTCCTAACCATCATCAAGTTTATTCAAACCATATCGGCATTTTGTAAGAGCAACCTCATGTTTTCTCATGTCAATAAACAATTGTTTATTGGCTTAAATGTGGACTGGGTATAATGCAATTTAGGTTAATGTCAAAAATCTCATACAGGCTAAACCATGAGACATCTCTAAACTGAAGGGGAAAAAACTACATTGCATAGTGGCAGATGCATTTTTAGTTGCTTTTCAATTAAACAGACAGGATTGGATTTGAAGATCTAACTTTACCTAAATAATCAAAGTTATTAGTTCATAACTAGAGGCATAGTTGTGAATTTAGAACACAATCAGGGGCATCAGTCAAGCATAACAGGAACAGTTCTGTTCACATATGTTCTGTTTTAAAATGGAACATCCATAACAGTTCAGTGGAGCTCAAAATTACAGCTGAGAAGCGATCAGTTCACCACCCCCAAAAAACTGCATATGGGAAATAGACTGAAAAATTAGTTTCTTAACACTGACATGTTGCTGCAACATTACATTCATGGAAAGATCTAAAGAACATTCTCCTCAAAATAAACGGGATATATAATAAATATATATTAAAACTTTAAAGGAAAAATAAATATTTTTAGAATAAACATATTTTTAAAATTGTATTTTTAAAACAAATGTGAAACCAATGCTAGGAAGATAAACCAAGAGAATGTACAGATTCTTACTCGTTATTCTAATAGGTACTGAGGGCAAGAAAGAATCTAGGAAGTGGTTCTATTTTTACAAGAGAAAAGATTTCATATGTGTTTGCATTTTGGAGTTGCTTGGTTATTGATTTTCCAGAAAATGATTAGATGCTCAGAGTAGTACAGAAATGGAGTCATGTGCCAAGAAAAGAAACAGTGTCACGTAATCTCACACTTCTTAACAAATTTTTCCTCGCGGCAGGCATTAATAACAGCAGTGCTGTTTCATGCCAGTCCTGGTTGGGTGTCCCAATTAATTGGAAGGTACACGATTGTAAGCAAAAGCCGACGAGAGTAGAAATAAGGACCAATTGTCTAGCAGCCTCTTTTTGTAATTGCAAATCAACAGCAACAAAAGTAACTCCGTGAAGTAAATTCATACGACAGGGGGCAGTAAACTGGTCAAGAATACAGGCTCTATACTAAACTGTCTGGATTCAAATCCTAGATTAACCATTTACTGTGTGACTACAAACAGGGTAATTAACTTATCTTTGCTCCAGATTTCCATTCAGAAATTGAGGATAATAATAGTACCTGATTACGGGACTTTTAAAAATTGTATATTGGTTAACAGATAAAATGTGCTAGGAATGGTGCTTGGCAATGTTGTATTATATAAACATCAATGTATTATTATTATTTTTTTGTTCCATTAGACTACACACCTCCAAACAGCTAACACTTTTTTTCAAACAGCCCTACTAAAATGGTGAGCTCACGACATCCTAGCTTCAGACTGAGACACAAGTTGTATTCTTCATTAGGAATTGGTTCCCACCTCACCTAGCTCAGTACAGTTGGATCCCAGAGCAAAGGTCTTCACGTTATAGCGAGACAACAGAGTTCCTGGAGGGCCAATGTCTGTGGCCTTGACAAACATTATTCTTAGCAGATATTTAGATCATTAATTCCTGTCCATCTGTAATTTCTCACATTAAACATCACCTTCTAATTGAGGTCTACTTTGGTACTCAGTTTAAGAATCTTCTCCCTTCCTCAGCTCTGGAATCAATCTTCCCCCCCAAAATGCTGATGCATTTAGTGGAGAATGGTACTTAGATGTGCTCACTGCCTGTAGTCTGTCCTTGCTTTTACTTCAATTTTGATCCAACACCATATGCTGCAGTGTAGACTTTTTGCTTTGCATATTCATAACTGCCTTCTACAACAGTGAGAAACCTGACTTTTACTATCCTCATTTGTTCAAACCTAGAATTTTTGAACAGATATTAGTTTAATCATTGCTACCCTATATCACTAAAAAAACCAAAGCTTTTAGCTAGAGTTCAATATGGATTTACAGTTTGATTTTTCTTAGGTAAAATTTACATACAGTGAAATGTACAGATCTTAAGAATACAATTTGATGTGTTTTGACAAAGGCAGACATTCATTTAACCACACACCCATTAATATATATTTTCATATCCTCAGAAAATTCCCTCATGTTCTCTAGTCAATTCCCCTAAGAAGCAATCATTTCTTTAAAAAAATTATTTCTCTTGATTAGTTTTTTTCTGTTCTAGAACCACAGATAAATGGAATCATATGGTATGACTCCTCTGGGTCTGCATTCTGCCACTCAACATTGTGTTCAACAGACGTATCATTTAACATGCTATTTCAAAGTTTGCGCTATTCACAAAACGTGTAGGAAGAAATCGGCGGATGGCCACATTTTCTTTCTATCTTCAAGGAGTTACATTGTAAACGTCTCTCTGAGGCAGACAGCGCTTCTGCTGGTTCCCCTTCCCTCTTTCACCTTTGAACCACGCCTGCAAGGCTTGCATTCAGATTGGCTGCTTAACGTCGTTGATATCTCTTCTATATTTTGCACATAGATTTGTTAATCGGTCCTCGGACTATCTGTCTTGCTAATGACAAGAATTTGGAATTCTAAGGACACCCTATAGCTACAGAGGATTAAAATATTTTCTTTAAAAACTAATAATATAGATCTAGTGAAGTAGCACGCAGTAATAGAAGAAAATGTACCCAATATTATTGCTAAGTAAGCATTTCAGGCATTACTCTACTTTTAAGGATGTAATAATATGAGTGATATCCTACAAAAGACAGACAACTAAAAACAAGGAAAATGAATTAATTTTGTAATTTTCATCTACAAGAGGAAGAGGATAAAGTAACAATACCGAAATTGCTTTAAGAAATTTGAGGGGGAAAATGATTATTTAACTTGAGAGTTTACTAAAACTGATAAAGATTTTTTTTTATAAAAGTAATATTTGAGAACCTGAAAGAATTATAATAAGAATTGATATTTAATGTGGCTGTCTTTGGGGTTCAGAATCAGAGGTCTCTAAAGCGAGTGATAGTAATTTTTGCAGCAATTGCTTTTCAATTTCCTTAAATCATTCTTACCAATATATCCAGTTAAAATTAAATGTTTTCTGACTCTCTATTTCTTCTGCCAGTAAATATGAAAACAATAGAAGTACTATTAACAAACAAAAGAGGGATTATTGCCTTCATAATATTAATGCTGCTATAAATTTTGAGGCTATAAGATTCAAAATATTAAAAGTTGAGTATCCTATTTCAAGCTGGGCTAATCTTTGAGTCTTTAAAACTCATAAACATGATTTAAAAAGACATGTTAGAACAAGCTGAAGCTACTGATCATAATTGCCAAAGCTCTGAAGATAATTGATTATACAAAGCCCTCTATGCTTGTTTTGAAATTGGTAGTATGCTTGCCTTTTCACCCTTCAAACAATTTATCTTCAGAGTTAACTCTTTATTTGATTGACACCCTGTAGGAACTGCATCCAGACAAATTAGTGATTGTTATTAAATTTTCCTCTATTTGCACCTACTTCTTATGAGCTTTCAACATTTACATATGCTAAAGTTTTCAATATTATGCAGCTTATTCCTATATTTTAAACACAATCAAAACCATTTATATGTAAACACGAGTAGTATAATTTTAATTATTCCTCAAGTAATATTAAGATGCACAATCTCCTCTGTCTGGAATGCATGTCCAGGGCTCTTACATCTAGCAAGCTTTGAAATGGTGACAATCAAAATGTCCATGGATCGCTAAGAGGTCTTTGAACGCTTAGCTCTGGATCTGTGACAAGATAAGGGACTTGAGTCAGAAAGATAATCCGCCATGTGACTAAACACATGGTTTAGTTGGCCCTCCCTTTTTTTATGGCAAGACATTTTCCCTATAGGATGTAGTGCATGAATTCACGTACTGGCACAAGCTTCCGAACTTGTTGCAGACTGGTGCTTTGAATAACATTTCTCTAAACCAGGGTTCAGCAAACTCTTTCTGTAAAAGGCCAGATAGTAAACATTATAGACTCTGTAAACGATATAGTTTCTGCTGCAAATATTCAACTTTGCTGTGTAGGATAAAAGTAGCTGTAGATAATATGTAAGTGAAATGTTTGCCTGTGTTCTAATAAAACTTTATAGACAATGACATTTGAATATTATAAGTTTCTACTTGTCACAAACTATTATACTTTTGTTTTTTCCAATCATTTAAACATGTAAAAATCATGTTTAGCTTATAAGCCATACAAAAATAAGTAGCTTGCTAACTCCTGTTCTAAACCATCCTTTAAGTATCAGTTAAATTGCCACTTGTAACGTAAAACTTGCTCTAACTTACTCAACAGATTTAGTATTCCTCCTGCACTTTCTTTAGATTCATATACACCTATAAAAGTTTATCGAGTTTCATTTTTGTGACATTTTTTTCTCTAGAAGACTGAAGTAACTTATCTAAGGTTCTACGTGCATTAAGTGTGGTTGAGATTTGAACCCAAGAGTCTTGCAGAGGAGAATGTGTTATTAGTCACAAGAGCAGATGTCAATTCTTTTTTTAATTTTTGTTTTTCATCTTTTTTTTTTTTTTTGAGGAAGATTAGCCCTGAGCTAACATCTGCTGCCAATCCTCCACTTTTTGCTGAGGAAGACTGGCCCTGAGCTAACATCCGTGCCCATCTTCCTCTACTTTATATGTGGGATGTCTGCCACAGCATGGCTTCATAAGTGGTGCATAGGTCTGCACCTGGGATCCGAACAGGTGAACCCTGGGCTGCCAAAGCAGAACACGCAAACTTAACCACAGTACTACCGGGCTGGCCCCAGCACTTGTCAATTCTTAAACTAGCTATCTGCTGTCCAGTACAAAGTAGAGACTGAGGAACAGAACTCAACAAGTGGAGAAGGAAGCAGATTTGGGGCATTCAGTGAATTAACATTTGAGAGATCAGTGTGTCCAGGAGCTTTGTTCGACTCTGGACAAGTTATTTAGTTTTTGTGTTTTGCTTCTTCATCTGGAAATGTACAGGCTATGATGAATTGTTCTCTAAGATTCTCTCATTTCTTTCATTTTTTAATTCTGGAATGTCAGAACACTATAGAATCAGGGAATGGCTTATATAATAAGTATCCAAAAGATACAGATTTGCCTATTGAAAGGACAAGAGATGGAGAATGTTAAAGGAGGTTACACAAACAAAACAATGTTTTTTAATTGCTCATTAATCAATGTGAGTACTGGAAATAATTCAGTAAGCACTTCAGCATACGTTACACTGATTTCTCCATCAAATTAATGAAGCTGGAGTCTGGTCTGGTGCTGGATTACAGCATTTACAGATAGGGCCTCTGCTAACTTGGGAATTAGCCGTTCACCAACCTCAGCCCCCTCAGACAAAGCCTGCAATTACATGATGCGCTAACTAAGCTCATCTGTAGCATCAAGAGACCAGAACAAAACATCCTAGTTTTGCCAGATCTTTTCCATCAACTCTTCTGACTTTAGCTTACATTATTGTCTATGGTGCTACTGTATCAGAATTCTGTTTCTGTTTAGAATTTTGAAGTCCATTTATAGCATCTTGTCTAATATTCCTGTCATTTTTGGTCAAAATCCACAATAAAAGCCCCTTTGATTTCTATTCTCATGCACGTGCTATTCAGAGACTATCTATTTACCTACTCCAAGTTCCCGACTAACTTCCTCAAAAATTTTTCCACTGAAGTCTCTGCATTTCTTGGTTTAATAGTCATCTAAGATATCAAACTATTTAAAGAAAACTCAGCATAAATGAATCTGGAATTTCCTCCAGAAGAGGAGTAGAGGCTGCTAAATTCCACAGCTACCATATTCTCTGAGATTGCCAGATAAAGTTGACTTTCTTCTTGTTCTCCAAAAACTGTAGTCTCAGATTACTTCTCAGACTTTTTTTTTTTTAAAAAAAAAACATTCTAACTACTGCACTTTATTGCACCCCTCATATGTCATATATTGCCTTTCCAGACACGGAGACATTCTGTACTGGTTTTAACACTTGGTTAAATCTTCTTCACTACTCCATTTGCTGCAGGTCAGATAAATCATTGGATTGATATCATATGATGCCATGTCCATAGTAGGTAGAATACATGGGTTGCCAGAATTATATAATAAAATACACAACACCCAGTTAAATGTGGGTGTCAGATAAAGAGCAATTTTTTTAAGTATAAGTATCCCGCATGCAATATTGGGGATATACTTATACTAACATAATTATTTGTTGTTTATTTGAAACTCAAATAACTGGGATGTTTTTCATTCTATATTACAACCCTAATAGATGGCATATAAAGCATATTATGAGTGAAATATGTCTTTTTTGAATAAGGAAAGTCAGGTGTGTGTGTGTGTGTGTGTGTGTTCTGAGAACAAGGTGGAAGCCACTTTTATTTCTCATTCTCAAATAATGTGGTAGCAACAATGGATCCCATCACTAAACGCCACACTTCCTTTGTTATGAAGTGAGTTCCTTAAAAGTCTGAGGCAACACTATATGGAATACTGCATTAATAAATCAAATACATTGCGAGCCCTCAAATAGTGATGCCGGCAGAAGTCCCGTCAGTAGGAAAGGCAAATCCATGCTCAGAATACACGTTAATCTCATAAGGATGAATTATTGTCCTTTCCAGGATAAAATGGACTTTAAGGAATCACCTCAACATCAGGTGGCTGGGTGATGTCCATGACAGATCATGGCATATAGGAGCCTCAGAGTCATTAGCGTCCACTGCTGATGGGTTGGATGTTTACCTCCTCTAGTGGTTAGATCAGCGTTAGTGAGTTTAAGAGACCTTGTGGTTTGGTCTGTGCACAGTCTCTGTCTCTGCCACCATGGCTACTCCATTTGTGTGCAACCACTGGAGTAGCAGAGGGAAGAGGCTAGTTGATATTTACAGCACGTGGTCCTTACCACCCAGTTAATGAGTTCTATTTCTTCAGTGAATGTTCTCAGTTGCATTAATGGATGCTACAAAGATTCTCATATTTTGTGCCCACTCTTCTAGGTACATTCACATACTTCTTTTTCAGACCTCCTTGTCTGTGGACTTCTAATCTCTCTCTCACTCCAAGACCCTGACCAAAACCTTCATTACTACCCAGGGGTCTATGTATGTTCTCAATTTAGGTGACTCCCTCTCACACAGGTGGATGGCCAGATGCATAACCAAAACCTCTGCCTCAGGAGTATTCTCTTACCACTGTCCTTCCAAGATAGCCTGAGAAGGAATATGATGAAACAGTAATATATTTTTGGCTCACAAAATATACTGAATAAACCAATTAATGAAATAAGCCTAAGGTTTTTTTTCCCTCAATCTGTTGGTTATCCATCAGACACCACATATGAAGTCATAGGTATAACCTGAGGGAGAAGCATTAGAACAACAGAGACAAGATCCTTGGGGGGCGGGGTGCAATTATACTTCCAGGTAGTTCTGGTTCTGCGCATGTGTGGAGCACACGGCTCTAGTAGCCTGATTGCAGCCCTCCAAATGAGTCACAAGTACTGGCTATTGAAAGCAAATTTGCACAGAAGCCAAGGAGGGGTGCACAGAAAGAGTAAAATGGATCTGAGAGAGATCGGAGTGGAGCACTGACAGTATCTGCACATTTTATAACCCTGTTCTTCCTTAACATCTGCTCAGCAGCTCATCAACACAAGTTCTAATAAGTTTTCTAATCCATTTAGCTAAGCAGGTTGGAGAAAAATCACTGAACTATGCAGATAGATGTCATTACAACTTAATGGTCTCAAAACTCACCTGGGCCTTCACTGTGACCGTTCTTGGTCAACAGTCATGTAATAAACATTCCAAATCCACAATCATTACCTTAAGTCCTGTCTCCATGGTTCCCAATGGACAACTTAAAAAAGTGAGGTGACCATGGATGGTCTCAACTTTCTGGGTCCAAGTTCAAATATTATTTCTGTCTATGACTTTACTCACTACCTTTCCTCTTGTCTCAGATAGTGAGGTATTCCTCCAGCTCAGGCTCAACCCCTTTACGTGTATCGACTCTATTTTTACCCATTAGTCATACAGTCTCTACCTCTCTTTTCCTTTTTCTTAGCCTAAACTTATGAATATGTCTTTTTATTAAGAAAAAAATCCTTGACCCTGCAAGCATTCTAGTGGCTGTCTAACACTTCTATATATGTTTGTATTAAAACTTGTCAAGGAGAGTCCTAGATAGTCATTATATCCACTTTGGGGTACTTCACTCCTCAATCTGTGGTAGTCTGAGTTATTTCCTTTTCAGATCCTGAAGCTACCATGGATTTCTTGTTAGCCAAACAAAGAATATACTTCAGTGACTGTCTTTCTGGATATCTCCTGACCATTCTCACAGTTGTGCACCTCCTCCTAGACACCTACCTGTACACAGTTATAGGTACTCCTTCTTCAAATATGGCACTGCATTTTCTTTGACTTTCCTCCAGCTATTTAGACAATATATTTTTCATGCCTTCTCTTTCCCTGCCCAAGAGATACTACAAATTCTCTCCTGGGAATTGTGTTTATTCTGAAGGTCTTAAACACCACTGATATCTGTATTTCAGACTTGTAGGTTTCAGGTTCACATATCCAACTTCCTCTTGTACACATCTACTTTATGCTCATAACTAACACAAAATTATGCAAAACTGAAATTATAATCTATCTAATTATCTATCTTAGTAACCAAGAGGTCATCCTTAACTCCTCTTTCTAATTCCATTACACACCCTCAGTTTCTGTAGCTACATTCAATTAATCATCAAGTCCTGTTGGGTTTCTCTCTTGTGCATTTCTCAAGCCTATCCTAACTTACCATTTCTACTGCAATTATCTTCATTCAAGCCTTCACCAGTTTTTACATAAATTACTACAATATTCAATACCTCTTTTCTAAGTTTCCAGTTCCATCATGCTAAACTGCTTTTTCTATGTCTTTGCTTGAAAGATTTATCTAAAACATAAACCTAACTGTCTTTGTTTGACTTTCGCCAAATGTGGACCAGGGACAAGGATTCGAATTCATTTAGTTTAGATGGGAGATGATCTCAGGAAGCACCATTATGAAGTGAAGTGAGATAGGAGAAGGCGGAAAGTCCCTAAATGATGTACTAATAAGCAAGTTATCACCCTGGGAAACTGGGGCTCAAGCTTGTTGGGGACCTTCTAAAAGAAGTGTATATCATATCTCAGCATTACTCTACTGAGAGATCAGTAGACTGGAAAGTTCATTCACCAATTCCCATTTCTCACTGGTTGAGGATTACTCCTGTGGTGAGTTAATTTCCTGGCACTTCCATCTCTCCATTGTGAAGGCTGAACACAATCCTATAGCCAAGGAAAGCTAACAGGGAGAGGCAGGTTCTTGAGGGAGGAAACCATTAGTGTTTAGGAACTGTAACTGAAGCTACAGGTGACCTTCAGTTTGAGCTAAGAGCATGGGAATGAGGCTGTGGCAGAGTCTGCTGCAATACCCACATTACCTTTCTATTTCAAACTCTTTAGTGTCTTGTTATTACATATAAAATGAATTCTGAACCTCTTGCTAGGCTATACAAGGACTTCTACAAATTTCTCTAAGATGCAGCAAGTCAATTCTTATCGCTCCCTACCTTATATATTTTATTTTAGCACAACCAAGTTGCTTATAGAGATTAAACACATACTTCTGTGTTGTCCTAAACTCATCCCCAACTGTTACCTGATTAATAATCACTGTGCATGATCAGGTAAAGAATTGCCTCTTCCAGGATGCCAAACTGGATGCCCCCAAGCTCAGAAAGGTACTTATTTTGTCCTCCAACACCATTACTACAGTCATATAATACGTTTCTTCCGCACATGTCCAATATAGTAAATTTATCTGTGCTTTTTTCTTTTATTTCTACTCAACTTTGAGCTCCTTGAGGAAAAAAAGCCTGTATCTATCTTATTCATTAATTTTTTTGCAGCCCTAGTATATGGCTAGGTGTCTGACATAGCAAATTGTTCACACGTACTGAATAAAACATTAACTTCTTGGTGTCTCATACGTAGAGGAGTAATTCAATCTGAGCAAGTCACTTTGTAGAGCACAATGGGCTATAACTCAAAGGTATATTAATTTTCTGTGTGAAAATTTTTTATGGTTTTAGCTCCATTTAAGTCAAAACGTCTCTTCTATATTCAATCTTAAAATAAAGTATGCATTGTATAAACATTTCAAGTGTTCACCTAAGATACAGGAGTAAATCAATGTTACTTTAGCTGTCAGTAAAAACAACAATGTATTAAAGGCAGAAGATTTCTACACTGCTTATTGGCCTACTGTTAGATGAAGTGAAACGAGAAGATAAAATGTAGAATTTTAAGACCTGTGGCATGTTATCATTAATTTTCTTGGAATTGAAGAAAACTTTTCAGCTTAATCTTCCAGGTATCTATTTTGCTGAATTTTTTCTAATAGCATTTTCAGAATGAAAAGTTTCATTTTTTGTGTGTGTGATGGATATGCAAATGTTAAATTTAACTCATAACCTAAGACAAGCCTATTCTTCTTTTACTTGAAGCTCTACAGAAGACCAATACTGCACTTCCCAACATCTCTACCAAATAATGCTTCTACCCTAGTGACTGAATACAATTTCACTGAAGACTCATAGACGTTAAGCCAGAAAAATGCACATTGCCAAATAATTGCAGATCATAGTATATACTTGAAATATATATACTAGTTGTTATGAAGACGTTTATAGACATAAGATAATTTAAGGAAATAACAGTGAAGTGGTTGAAATAATTTTGTATAAAATGTGATATGGCCGAGTAGAATGCGCATCAATAACATATAACGGGAAGACAGTGGCTCCTCCTAATTTTATTTCTCTTGCCAGCTAGTAAAAAGATGTTCCTTAAGTTACTAGAATCCCTAGTCTTTGTTCCTTCTGTTAAGATCTGGCAGATGGGAGCTCAGCAGCAGCCGCGCAGAATGTTGCTGAATATGACATGTGTACAGATCAGATAATACTTTTTCCCTGCGAGGCTCACTTAGTCCTCCTCAGCACCTTTGACCCACTTCATCTAATATATACTTACAACAACAAAATTACTAGGCATTTGTGGAATTTTCTGTGAATAAAAATAAGCCTAGGCCAGGTACCATAGTGATTTTTTAAAATCTTTTTATTTAATATGAATGAAAACCACATTTTTCCCAAATAACCATTACAGTCATTATTTTCAGTAAGCATTGATGATTATTTTTCCTTTAAATGTTATCATTGAAACAAATCTTTCCATAAGGCATTTTGGGCTATGTGTTTGATGGTAGAAATACAAATCCAGCTAAATTTAAAATATATTCAAAATGTGTTGACTAAGTCTTCTTTAAGTAGAGTTGTAAAATTTTAATAATCATTAATATTGGTCTATTTTACATGCCCTAATGAAGACTTTAAAAAGCATTCAAGTGGTTTGTTTTGAAATGGAGTTTGGATGGCAATCCCTAATGTTTGCTCTTCCAACTTCTTCCTAAATGAAAACACAGGAAAACAAAATGAAACACAAACGAAAGACTACAACACTGAAAATCAAGACTGACAGGAAGCATTATGCCAGAATTGACAGTAATTTCAAAACAATCGAAGCTGGACTTAGAAAAGCTTAACCAGAGTTAACAGATTGTGGTTTCACATCATGAAAAAGAAAGCTTGAAAAAAGATAGTTGATTTCTTTGCACCTTTCTAGAACGCCATCTGACTCAACGGATCAGGACTTGCCATAAACAGACACTGAGCAACTGTCCCACGCTACTTCTCACGTGCTGCTTTGTTCCACAGTAGCATGATGAATTCCCTCGCCATTTGTCTTCTCTGCCAACCTTATAAATCCAGGTCAGTGAGAGATCGAAAATACCAGAAAATTCTGGCAACTTATAAAGGCACATGGTTCTCTGCATTTCAGGGGATGGCATGCAAAAAGAGGTGTACTCCTTCAGAAAAAGTCAAAACACTATAATCAGAGAAATGATAATAATAAAGTGTTTTTTTATGAAGTACTGTTCTCTACCTATAGATACAAATGTCAAAAATTAGACAGAATACATAACTTTCCCAACATCATGCTATGCATTTTAGTTGGCATAAGTGATAATGCCAGGGTGTGAATTCATGGAGTCTAAATTCAGAGGGTAGAGTCTTAAAAATGATAATAATAGGAATAGTTAAATTAACAATCAACAAGAGCTAATTCTTAATTAGTACTTACTCTGTGCCAAGCATTGTGCCAGATTCTTTAAAAAACCTTTTTGCAAGTTCTGTTGAGATCTAATTTATATGCCATACAATTCACTCATTTAAAATGTACAATTCAATGATGTATTAAAGTATACAATTCAATTACCATATTTACAGAATTGTGTGATCATCACCACGATAGAGTTTAGAACATATTCATCACTCCAAAAAGAAATCTTGTATCCTTTATCTATAACCCCCCAACCCGATCATTTCTTCCAGATTTAGGCTACCATTAATTTACTTTCTTTTTAAAATAAAAATTGTATATATTTATGGTGTACAACGTGATGATTTGATATGTTTATACTTAGTGAAATCATTACTGTAGTCAAACAAATTAGCATATAGTCTCCTCACAAGTTACCATTTATTTTGTGTGTGATTAGGGCACCTGAAATTTACTCTCTTAGCAAATCTCCCGTACTCAATATAGTGTTATGAACTCCATGCATCATGCTGTACATTAGATCTCTAGACTTACTCATCCTACATAACTGTAACTTTGGACTCTTTGGCCAGCGTCTCCTCATTTCCCCCACCTCCTTGCCCTTAGTAACCGCCATTCTACTCTTTGCTTCTATATATTCAAATTTTTTTTTAGATTCCACATATAAGTGATATAATCAAGTTTTTACTCTCTGTGTGCCTGGTTTATTTCAATTGGCATTATTCCCTTGAGGCCATCCATGTTGTCCCAAATGACAGGGTTTCCTTGTTTCTCATGGCTGAATAATATTTCATTGTATACATATATACAAATTTATCCATTCATCTGTCGAAGCACATGTAAGTTGTTTCCATATCTCGGTTATTGTGAATAATGTTGCAACAAACATGGGAGTTTAGATATCTTTTTGGTATCCTGTTTTCGTTTCTTTTAGATATATACCCAGAAGTGGGATTGCTGGATCATATGGTAGATGTATTTTTAATTTTTTGAGGAACCACCATACTGTGTTCCATAGTGGCTGAACCAATTTACAATCCTACCAACAGTGCACAAGTGTTTCCTTCTCTCCACGTTCTTGCCAACATTTGTTATTTTTTGTCTTTTTTTAAAATTTTGTTTTATTTTTTAAAGATTGGCACCTGCACTAACAACTGTTGCCAATCTTCTTCTTTTTTTTTTTCCTGCTTTTTTCTCCCCAAATCCCCCCAATACATAGTTGTATATTTTAGTTGTGGATCCTATTTTTTGTCTCTTTGATGACAGCCATTCTAACAGGTGTGAAGTGACATCTCCTCGTGGATTTGATTTCCATTTTCCTGATAATTAGTGATGTTAAGCATCTTTCCATGTACCTTTTCATTTGTATGTCTTCTTCGGAAAAATGTCTATTCAGGTCCATTGCTAGATTCTTTACAAGCATAATCACATTAGGTCTTCTGAACAATTGTATGAGGAATGATTATGATTTCCATTTTATCAATCAGAAAGAAGACTGGCAAGTACAAATGACTTGCCTAATTTCATACCTCTGCTCCTGACTCTGTGACGGAATTGATTCAGACTCTTGCGGAAACTTTACCCAGACTGAGCCCATCTGATTTCTGAACCAATCTGATTTTGTTTCTTTGGAATTTTGAACTATGTAACAGAGCCAGTTAATTTTACAAGTTGATGGACTATAAGGTAGCTGAGTGGCCATATACCGCGATATAGAAATAAAGATATTGAGGGGAGCAAGAGAGAGGAGCAATAGCAATGAGGTGAAAGAAGAAAAAATCAGGAATGAGCAAATGAACTCAGATTTATTTCCAACCCCATTGCTGCACCTACCGGACGCCAAGTTGAATTTTAGCCCTACTTCTGTGTCAACCACCTCTGCGATTATATAATAAATTTTATTTTAGTTAAATTTAAAGTTGTTTTATATTAGAGTTATATATGTTAATAAAAAACAAACCAAAAGATAATGGTGGTTATTATTTTGAGATAGGTTTTAATTCACATTTTGTTGGTTATTCTTTATTGAATTTGCCACTATTCTACTGTTCTAATAAAGTGAATTAAGCATTAGATTAAACAAAGGGAAATTTAACTACTTTAGCTGTTAAGTCCATATTCAGTTACGTGTTAAAATTAAGGATTAACAAAATCTGTTTGACAGTGATGGAGAACACTGAGCTCAAATCAGAAACTTTTATGACATAAGCTCTGCAGAAATGTTCATCAAGGCATTTATACTAATCTTTTTTAGTATATTCTCATTTTTAAGAGACCCTTTAGAAAGAAATATCAATGTGTGCATATGTATGTGTGTGTACACACACATACACATATATTCAACTTTAATTGAAAGGATATAATTGTATAGAAATACATTTTTTTCTTACAGGAAAAGTGAAAAAATTCATAACAAGAAATGGAAAAAGATGATACCCTAATATTACTGAACAATCAGAAAATACAATGGGTCATTTTGTGTCAAGAAATATCTAAATACAAACATTGATATTCACTAAATGTCAAGTGTAAAACTGTAGACTTGTTGAAACCTTCCATTTTTTTATTTTTAACTTTTAACTATTAAATATTGAACACAATTCTTCAAACGTTATTTCACAATTCCTATCATTGTGTGATAATCAGCCTAAGTCTTATTATTAAAAGTATGATATCCAATTATAAGATTTAGTTTTTCTCATTTACTAGAGGCACATATTTGCAAAGTTAGTGAGAGAAATGTTATACTTGAAATTAATATAATATATATTTTCAGGACAGAACAATTATCTACTCCAATTTCCAAGCTTCCATTACTTAGTATTTCCAAAGTCAAGACATAATTTTTATGTTACATTAAAAGGCAAAATCATAATGAATTGGTAGCAGTGGTTTTCAGAAAGAGTAACTGATACATTATTTTAGAATTTAAGATGCATGTTATTATAACTTACTTTTAATCTCAATAAAATTCCTTTCTTTTCTTCTTTTAACTATCCAAAAGTATCTATTTCAAGTATATCAATATTTCCTATGTGAATTCTCAAATTTGATCTCTTTTTAAAACTGTTATTTTATATTCCTGAATCTTTTTTCTTAAAGGATAGTATTGCAAGTTTAAAATCCATGACCACGGCATGTAAAATTTCCCTTATTTTTTTTTTTAAAGATTAGCACCTGAGCTAACAACTGTTGCCAATCATCTTTTTTTTCCCCCTCTTTATTCTCCCCAAAGTCCCCCACTACATAGTTGTGTATTGTAGTTGTAGTGCCTCTGGTTGTGCCGTGTGGGACGCCACCTCAGCATGGCCTGATGAGGGGTGCCATGTCTGCGCCCAGGATGCGAACCAGCAAAAAAATTTATAAGCCTTCTTTTCCACGTTCTTCTCAATCAGCAATTGCAAAGTAAGATACTATCTTTTAGTCTACCTTTCACTTGCTGTTAGAAATATGATACAGGCAGATTGGTTCCTGGCTTCCTTAATACAAATCATACCAAATCATCAGTTCTGTCCCATTTGAGAGAATTAACTTCCCATAGAGAAACACCTATTTCTTGCCTCAAAATAAAACTGTATTTCTACTGACTTACTGAAAAAATCATATGCCATTAAGTTCAACGTTCATGGCTCTAATACTATCTCTGAGTACCTGACAGTGTACCGTCTATTCATTGAGATCAGCTCAGTGATTCATCACGCGGTGAAGGCACACACCTATGAATGAAAAAGGATGCAGAACCGGGCTTCTGAAGGCTTGGGTTCTCAGGCCATTTAATTCTATCAAAATTTTTATTGACCAAGGTTCTTTTTAAGTCTTAACTGTTTTTTCTTCCTAGAGAAAGAAATGATTACTTCTACTTCCGGAAAGGAAATATTTTAGTTTCACATATAGAAGATAACACAGTATGATAGCATAAAATACTCTTAAACTCAAGTTACTTTATTTGAGAAAAATCATTGTCAATAAACTATGTGTTTGTTTATTTGTACAAAGTACATTGTTTGGCTTTCCATCCTCTATGTATGGATGAAGATATTTCGTCTTCCCTGGCACGCCTTCTGTAGAGTTCGGAGTAATTGGTCCATGAAAATTTAGAGAAAAAAAATCAAACTAGCCCATGTAATTGGCATGAGGAGAATTCATATATTCTTATCAGAACCTATATCCAAGTTTTGTCACCCGAAATTCTGCTTAATTTCTAAAATTAAAAAAAATCATTTTTGAGTGGTGAACATGAGGTAATCTACACAGAATTCGAAATGTATTATGATGTACATCTGAAAGCTATATAATGTTATTATACAATTTTAGTACAATAAAAAATAAAAATTTAAAAAATCACACTTTAAAAAACTGGAAATATAAGTGCAAATTAAACTCAGTTTAAGAAAAAGAAAGAGAATAATATAGACAGGAATAATTACAAGCAGGAGTAAATGAAATTGCAAACAGAAAAACAACAGAGAAAAACCTAAGAAATCAAAAGCTTGTTCTTGGAAAAAGCATTAAAATGTATAAACTTCTAGTAAGATGGATCAGGAAAAAAAAGAAGACACAATTTGACATTAACAGGATAACAGGGGGCCATTATGAACCACTTTATGCCAATCAACTCGATCTGCTATATGAGATGGATATATTCCTTTAAAGTATTTATACGAAATGAATACATGCATTTGGAAAGTTCAGGATCCATATGTTATAAAAAAATATCTGCACAAACTAATAAAAAGATAACTTCCTCAACTTGATAAAAAGTATTTCATAAAAACCTACAGCTAACATCATAGTAAATGCTTAAAGATTGAATGCATTTCCCCTAAGATCAGAAACAAGGGAAGGATGTCAGCTCTCAACACTCCTTTTAAAGATGCACTGGACATTCCTGCCAGTAAAATTAAGAAAGAAAATGAAATAAAAGGGATTCATTTTTTGAAAGGAAGAAGTAAACTACGTTTATTTGCAGATGACCTAATTGTCTATGCAGAAAATCTCAAAGAAACCAAAATGAGCAGCCAGATCGAGTAAATATGTTTAGTGAGGTTACAGGACACAAGATCAATATACGAAAATCAATTGTATTTCTATGTAGCAGCAATCAACAATTGGAAATTGGAATTTCAAGTAGAACTACCTACATTAATACCAATAAATTTAAAATATTTATTGATTGTTACACCAAAATATGTGGAAGATTTTTACAAGGAAAACCATAGAACTTGGGTGAGAGAAATCAAATAAGACCAAAATTTATCAAGAGATATGTGTTTTCATGGGTTGGACAATAAAAAATTGCCAAAATATCAATTCTCCTCCAAATCTACAGTTGAAAGGTAATCTCAGTCAAACTTCAGCAGACATTTTTCTGTGGAAATTAAAAAGCTTATTCTAAAATTTATGTAGAAAATAAGGGATCTAGAGTAGCAAAGGTAATTTTGACAAAGAAGAGCAAATTTACACTATCTGACCCTAAAAACGACTGTAAATCGACAGTAATCAAGACAGCATAGTATTGCCAAAAACGTAAACCCATAGATCAATCGAACAGAATAGAAAATGCAGAAATAGACCAATGCAGATATGGCCATGTGATGCTTGACACAGTTATCATGGAAATGATATTAAGACTAGGTAGTCTTTTCAGAAAATGAAGCTGGAAAAATAGAAGCTCCATATGCAAAAGAAGTGCATCTCTACCCTTAATTGCATCACGTACAAAAATTAGCTCAAAAAAGATATAAAATTATAAAACTTCTAGAAAAAACATAAGAAAATACATCTTTGGGACGTTGGGTTGGGCAGAGATTTATTATGTAGGACACAAAAAATAAAAACAAAAAGTAAAATGTTGATAAATTGCATTCAATTAAAATTAAAATTTTCTACTCTTTTAAACCTACTGTGAAGAAAACGAAAAGAAATACCACAAACTGGAAAATTAAAACCACAATAATATACTTCTATCTATCTATTGGATTGCTTCAAATAAAGGGCTTGACAATACTAAATGTTAGCAGGAATGTGGAACAATTAAAAATTTCATATATTCCTGGTGTGGATGCAAAATGATAAATCCATTTTAGAAAAGAATAAGGCAATTTCACATTAGGGTGACAGACTTACCATGCGGCCCAACATTCCTCCTCTTAGATATTTACCAAAGAGCTGTGAAGACATGTCCAAACAACACCTGTATGTGAATATTTATGGCAGATTTATTCATAATCACTGAGAGCTAGAAACAACCCAAATGCTCACCAACTGGTGAATGGTTTAAAAAATTGTCATTTATACATATAATGGCATATAACTAAGAGAAAAAGTGAACTGCAAATGCGTATAATGGTAGGGATGAATCTCAGAAGCATTATGCTGAGTGAAGCAAGTCAGTCTTGAAAGTCCATATACTGAAGGATTCCATTTACTTGACACTTTGAAACTATAGTGATAGAAATTGCAGGGACAGAAATCAGATCAACAATTGCCAAGAGCTGGGGATGGTGTAAGAGAATTGACTACAAAGTTATGAGGGAACTTTTGGGAGTGAGGAAAAGATTCAATATATTAATCCTGGTCATAGTGACACCCACCCTTTCAATTTGTCAAAATTCATAAAACAGTACTCCTATAAAGGTGAATTTTACCTTATGTTAATCATACCTAAAGAAACCAATACTCAAATAACAATGCCAACAAAGAAATAGAGCATGGGACATCAGGAAAAATAATTCAGTATTTGAGCCTTCTTGTCTTTCATATACGTCTTCAACTAGGCAAACTGCTTATTGCCCCACATTTGTCCCAAATTTCACTGTCTCTACCTGACCTCTCAAGTTCAGAAGCCCTTTACTCCGGCCTTGCTCTTTCTTTTGAAATCATCTTGATAACTAAGGGTATGCCTAGAATTTATTCTTGTCAGATACTTTCATAAATACCAATTGCTAATTTCATTGAACATGGATCTTCTGTTTTATCCACCAACCTGGTGCCTCGCTGATCATATTTTCTAGGTATCTTGCTCTTTATTTCTGGCTGGACAACTTTTCATTCCTTAAAGCCTTACTTTAGTGGTACTACCTAGGATGCGTGTCCTTTTAAATTCTGGTTCTTCAGCCTGCCAAATGAGCCCTGAGTGCTTTTATTTTCTAGACTATTATTAATTCTAAAAGCAAGTTGCTTGTGTTTTTTTTTGTTTCCACAGCATGCTCTGTGTCCATGATTCTCATTCACCAGTGCACAGTAGTATAATCTGTTGAGTTGCGTATTCATGCAGATGCAGCGTTCTTCTCCAAAACTACAAAATCAGAATATATGAGTAAGATCTCTGGAAAGTATATGTTTACACGTCCATAAGTAATTCTAATATTCATTTCTATTTGTAATATTGTAAGTGAGCAGTTTTGTTCCAAACAACATAATTGATACTAACAGTTATTGCATAGTACTAAGGTTGGAATTTAGATTACTATTCAAATTATTTTGGTTCTGGTTAATTGCATCACTGAGACTAAAAAAATGTCAGATCAGATTACAAGTAGACATGCATTTACATCCAGGCTGAAACATGTGTAATATATGAATACATCCATTTTAGATCAGTTTTCCTTCATATTCCTAAAGTTAACGAGTAATATGCCTTGTGCTATTGAGACTGACACTTTAGAAATGAAATGTTGCTTCCTATCTCATTTAAAATGAAGCCTAGACACATTTTTTTTCTGACACCATGTATGTGTCTGTATGCACTGATGGTTAATTTTATGTGACCATTTAGCTAGGCCACGTTGTCCAGATATTAGGTCAAACATGTCTGGATGTAGCTGTGAAGGTATTTTTAGACAAGGTTAGCCTTTAAATCAGTAGTTTTCAGCAAAGCTATTACTCTCCGTAATGTACGTGGGCCTCATCCAATCAGTTGAAGGTCTTAAGGAACAGACAGACCTTCCCTGGGGAAAAGGAAATTCTACCAGCAGATTGCCTTTGGACTCAAGCTTCAATATGAACTCTCTCCTGGGTCTCCAGCTTGCCTGCCTACTTTGCAGATTTTGGGCTCACAGCCTCCACAATCCCATGAGCCAATTCCTTAAAATAAACCTCTCTCTCTCTCTCTTATGTGTGTGTATATATATATATACACACATTCTGTGTATCTGTATCATATAATATAGACACACAGAACCAACAGGATGTGTGTGTATTTTTATTTATTAATATATACATGTGATTGACTCTGTTTCTCTGGAGAACCCTGACTAATAAATACATCTGTGTTTGCACAAAATCAAATCTATTTCAAAAGATCCCAGTATAAATGAGCACAGAACCAGTAAACTATTTAATATAAAGCTCTCAATATTGACTAATTAATAATCATTTGGTAACATTCAAATATTATTAACACCCTGTATAAAATAACAGATAGTTTCAAAGCATTTTCAAAAATATTTTATTCCTTCTTGTTTTACATTTACAAGCTTTTGAAATAGATATAGAAGGCATTATTGATAAACATTTCAGGCACATATTTAAAATAAATATAAAATATAAAGTTTTGAAGTAAAAACTTTCAGGTGAGAATCAAGAACTCCATTATGCAGTATAATCCAGTTAAGCAAATCCTAAATTAGATAGTTAAAACACAGTAAAATAGGCTGATACTGGATTACTAACTAGGCACATACTGTTCAAAAATCCAAAATATATAGAGTAAAGACAGCAATATCGGTACATTCAGGATACGTTCAATAGAATTCCCAGTAAAATAATTGTACTCCTAGGTTTTCAGCAGATGTAAACAGAGGTCTTAATTTCAAGCAGAGGATGCACAGATGCCTGATTTTTACCCATTCCCAACTGAATTAGAAATTGCAACATTAAAAATATCTTATTATATTTCCCTTCTCACCAAGAAGTAGCCACATCTTATTTTCAGATATATAAAAATAGTTATAGTAGAAATTCAGTGCTTACTGGAGAATGGCTTTACTTGAATCAGTGTCAGAATTATTTTGGGAGCACCCAATCAGATTACAGAGGTACCCAAACTGTTCTTGGAGTTGAGCATTCCCTGTAGACAATGTTATCCTATTTCTATCTGTCTCTCTTAGGCTTAGTATCGACAAAAAGAAACAAGCACTATATTAGGTTAGAAAGAGGTGAATCAAGCAGTCAGAATTCCAAGCCAAGTTAAATATTGAAAACAGAGCAGGTTAAGACCTCAAAACAGACATAGCTCACACAAGTGTGATGAATCAATTCTGATGTTAGGCATGCAAAAACAGTGTATCAAGAAACAAGGAAATCTGAAAACAACATTGTATTTCTGCTAGAGTGGAATATAATTATTGATCCTCTGGAACATAGACAACAGCAAATCCAGGTTAACACTAAGAATAATACGGGAGGTGCCAATTGGGTTATCTTAGAAGTAGATTCTGAGACAGAATTTAGCGTGCAGGATATTTATTGGAGAGTTCTTTGGGGATCAACAAGTATGGAAGGGCAGGCAGTAGGAAAAGTTGGCTCAACAGATAGAGAAGTCTGGAGCTAAATATGGCCTAGAATTTTCCTGTTGCTAAAATGGCCAGACTTTTATATCCCTACCTTCTTTGGCCATTGGATTTGAGCTACCTTAGGACAAGTGTGTCCTTGGGTAAGGCCTGTCTCTGAAGCTGAGGCAATCTCAGGGACTGAGAGCTGAAGTCTTTCTGCTAACAGTATGCCCAGCAGATGGAGAGACAATTACTTCCTAGAGGGAGAATCTGAGTGTCAAAGCTCCGTGTTCATCACTGCCATCCCTTGTGCCTCTTGGATTCAACTTCTTTATATACATTTGTAGAGAAGCTCTTTTGACATTCTTCTGGAATTCTGGTGGACCTCTCTTTCTGTGGGGGTATTTGGAAGAGGAAGATTATTGGAAAGAACCATAGCTCCCACCACTGCATTGGTCTTGGGGACATAACAAATACTCACCACCTTTCTCTTCTACTATTTGTTCTAGGTTCCATTAACCCTCTGCTACTACCTCTACTGGCCTTATCTAGAACCTCATCCCTGAGTGACCTGAGTCTTGGTCACTTCACCCTTCTCAGGCCAGGGGTCCTATATCAGTTCAATTATAGTCACAATTGCTCAAAGGAGTAAGTACCAAGAGATAAGCAAGCAGGTCATCTGGGTTCAAAACATATTGCTCTTTGCCTCCCTTGTGAAAGCAGCCCTTTCTCCTTCTGATGGGTTCAATTACTCCTACCAAGATAGCGATTATTCTTTTTTTAAATCTTGTGGTCCGCAGATACAAGGAGCTCAAAGTGCCCCAGCAACAGACATAGGTTGGAGCTCATTAGGATTCTTACTGTGTTCCCCTGAAAGAAGTGTTCTGCCTTTGGTGACTGAGGCCCCTAAGGCTATGGGACCCAGACTCGTAGGGGTGGAAAGCACAACCCCCCCAAGAAGGTCATTGGGAGTGATCGTAAGTATAGTCAGTGGATATATTATTCACGAGCACACTCTAGTACCTCCTCTTTTCTAAAGGGGATCCCATGATCTCACATAATATGTTGGATCCTGTGAGGTTTCATAAGCCACGTGGTGGTGCTAGTGCTGCCTTGCAGACAGGAAAATAAAACCCATACCTGCAATATATGCCTATTCTTATAAGAATTTATTTCTAGCTCTTTTATGTGGAAAGGACTTATTGTAGCAAGACTAAAACATCTGGCATGGTGGTTGTAATTGATGTTATTTCACTGAGTTTTCTCAATTTAGTCTTCCCAATGCCTCTCAAATCAGGAGATGAGAGCCTCTTATTTTGCTACTACAGATACCTCTGCCTTTCAGACTTAACTTGGAATTGCCTGTTAATTGATCTCAGCTTTTCCTTATCTTTTATTAGAGCATCTGTTGATCTTAGTAATAGCCACTCCATTTCATTGTTCTTGAAGTTATTATTTCTCTCATATTTCTCAAACATCTTATATATTACACCACCTATACCAAAACTTAAGATTGAAATGTCTAGTAGATTTGTAAGTGGATATGTTAA